>NW_020229952.1:1607500-1635000 GCF_003227715.2 Harpegnathos saltator | reverse complement strand
GCGCGGTGTTACATTAGTTCAAATAGTTCTGATTAACGTCGCGGTATATAAATACATAACGTCCCGAACGCGGAGGAGGCGGTGATTTATTACGGCGGCGATATACCTGTGACGATAGGGCGCATAAATCAAAACATCGGTGACGGCCGATGTAACTTTTTCCTTCCTTCCACCTCCCCATCCCTCCGCTCCGCTGCCGTGTTATTTTTTTCCTTTTCGATACTTAACGCTTGCCGCGATGTGAAATTATGATTGTATTTCTGTCCGATGACGTGTAAAGTTATATTTCGCACGCTAATGTGACACACTCGCGAGGAGATTAATATCACGTTCCCCGACCGATGCAATTTACCCCGCGGACATTGTAAAGCTATACTCGCGGTCTTTTTCGTCGCACGACAATGCACACGGGCGTATCATTGTGTCCATTAAACTCTGTGGAAAAATTCACATTCGTTGTTGTATTCCGTTACCTTGCGAAATATTCACAATGTCTCGGGTAATACGATTTGCATAATACCATTAACCTTCGCCTTCCCCCGCACGCCGATTATACCCCCTATTCATTCCACGTCGCGTAATTCCTCTTCGCATGTTACGTATTATGCGGCCGCACGACGTCATTATAATACTTCAATAGCATAATCCCCTATTGTGAATGTCCACGCTCGAGCCCGCTTGCATTTCCACGAGGCGCACGACCAAGCTGACATTATTCGCGTTTGATACGCTCAACCAGGTGATCGTCGCGGAACTATCCTATCCCACCTCTGCTCGTCGCGCTTTGCATCGACGTGGAATTGGGAAGCGCCGTAACGCGCGCACACACACGCGCACACACACACACACACACACAGATACACATATACACACACACAAAGCACACCGGGAAAAAGGAGCGTCCTCCTCCCTGACCCTGCGCTGCTCTTCTTACGGCGCAACTAAAGATACTTTGCATTTGGTTTCAGTCATTACGTTACAGAAAGTTGTTTACAACGTTACGACACGAAACGTGTTGCGACTTGTGAGCCTCCAAGACTGTCCCGGAGACCCGTATGCATCTGCGAGAAATGTGGAGTCACGGCGAACGCAGCTGCTTCCTGTCGCACGGAAAATTCCGCTTTTTCATCCTCGCTCGTCCGTGCAATGATTCCGACGGATAGAAGTATTTCGACCACGAAACGACGAGCGATCTATTCGGCTACGAAAAATATCTTGTCCCGCGGGGCGGGGAAGAGAGAAAGAGAGAGAGAGAGAGAGAGAGAGAGAGAGAGAGAGAGAGAGAGGAGAGCGAGCGAATGCGCGAGCGCGGCGGAGAATTTTGGTGAATAATTTGATTGATCCGAGAGGTAGTCGTCCTTCGAGGCACGACGCATTGGAAAACCTGGGGCCCTCCCCGTCCCTACCCCCACCTGGCCGTGTGGATTTCGCGGAGCCGGGAGAAACTCGCCCACGGAGACGTATGGGAACAATTTCCGGGTAAAGCGGATTCATCAATGCTGGAGGACTGGATTTAAAATTCCCCTCGCATCACGGAAGGTCGGGCGCGGCCTGAAGTAAGTAGGGGGTTGAGAGTTGAGGTAAAGGGTGGAAAGAGGATCGAGGGATGCACCTTACAACCCCCGCAGACTGACGCTGCCCGTAAAGAGTATAAATGGCACGTATAAGACGTCGTCTCCTTCTCCGTCGTCGTCGTCGTCGTCACCGTCGTCGTCGTCGTCGTCGTCGTCGTCGTCGTCGTCGTCGTCGTCGTCGTCGTCGTCGCTGCCGCCGTCGTCGTCGTCGCTACCGCCGTCGTCGTCGTCGTCGTCATCGTCGTCGTCGTCGTCGTCGTCGTCGTTGTTGTTGCCGACGTCGTCGTCGTCGACGACGACCCAATACCGGTGGCGAGGTGTGCGGCGCGTAGCTGAAAATTAATTTATCGGAATCGTAATGGAAAATGCTGGCTCCGTGCGAAGACCGGCGAAAAATAGGTAGGACGGGACGACGGCAGCGGGAAGGAGCCCGTTTTTTCCTGAAATGTGTTTTCTTAGCGTTATGTAGCTAGACGTATACTTTTATATCTCTTCGTGTCCTTTATATAAGAGCGATTCTAGAGCGTGAAATTCGGGAAGATCGATTCCTAGCCGCGGATGACGCTGCGGAATTATGCTCTTTTTCTCGCTCGCTCGCTCTCTCCTCTCTCTCTCTCTCTCTCTCTCTCTCTCTCTCTCTCTCTCCCTCTCCCTCTCTCTCCCTCCCCCTCTCTCTCTCTCTTTTCTTCTGTTTCTCTCGTTGGGTACAAAACGGTCGAAACGCGATGAAATTCCTAATAACGCGGATAAACCTACGCGGTTATTATTGCCGAGGAATAACTGAATTATCGTGAATTAATTTCGCACGAATATCTGGAGAATTAATTCTCTTTGGCGCACATATTATCCGAATTTGCCGTAGTAACGTAATCGTTGCGGAAACGCTCGCCGCCGCCGCCGCCGCCGCCAAACGCGATGAAAGTGGCCGCTTGTATTTCCGCATTTCGCAGTTATCGACAAAAGATAACGAAGTAATTGAGAATGAAGGAGACACACGCGAGGATAAAATTATGAGGCGGCACTCGGGCGCGGATCCGTACAAAGCGGTATGGAAGTACGAGCGGGAGACAAAGGGACGTGCGGAAGAGTAGAAACTGCTGGAGCTGACACAATCCCGCCTCTTTAGCAAAGGATGTGAGACAATGCGCAAAGACTATGAGGGGAATACGATTCCAAAGAACCCCGGTTATTGTATAAGGGCCAACCCTTTCCCTCCCTTTCCCCCACGCTACAAAGACGCAGCATCTGCGTTTAAGACGTTTAGACGCTGGAGAAACTCAATCATTAATGCGTCTCGTAAATGCCGAACAAATTAAAATACGCGCGCATGCGCGCACACGTCGCCGCGCTGTAATCCGTCGGTGAAATTTTATCCGCTGTATTTATTCCCGTAGCGTGCGACGCGTCTCTGCTTATCGCGGCTGCATTAATTTCTATTTGTTCACGTTATATTCCCGATGCCGACCGTATATATTATTGGACTGGTAATAGCGAGTACGGATCGACCCCAGCAATTAATTGCTACGGGCGATAAATTCGAGAGAGAAAAGGGGTTAAGATAATAGCGAAAAGATAGCGCAGCCCCGTCGCTAATTTGCGCCCTAGCCTCCTCTCTCTCTCTCTCTCTCTCTCTCTCTCTCTCTCTCTCTCTCTCTCTCTCTCTCTCTCTGCTCGGCGAGAGGGTGGATAGTGAGGAATCCACTGATTAAAAGGTTATTTATTGCGCCGAATTCTTAATTTTCCGGAGGGTCTGGTATAATTAAAGGCCGCTCCTGCGTCTACCATAAACGCGAATGATGAAATTAAGTAACGTTCGCGCTCCGGGCTCCTTGAAACGCCACGAGCGGCGTTTGGCTCCGTACGGCAAACGTCGCTCGCGCGATCGCATCGTAATCGTAATGATTTTTACGCCGCGTAGAGATTCTCAAATGTTGCATTTCCAAGCGGGACAGAATTGGCTACCCTTCCGTCTCTCCTCCCCCTCGCCTGTTCTCCTCCTCGCGCTCCTCGGCAAAAACCATCGAATATACAAATTTGGAGTCTGGAATTTTAACGGAGCGACAACGTTTAACCGGTATTTTACAGCAGCCCGAGGCGAGACTTTGCCACCCCTCGCGCCGCGAAAGGTTACCGGCGAGGGGAACTTCGCGTAAACAACTCCTTCGCAAACTTCTCTCCTTGCGAGTGTCCCCAGCTAGAATTTCGAATTTCCAGCTTCCATCTCACGCCCCGCTTACTACCCACGACACTCCGGCGCTGGCATCAACTTCTATTTTCTCATGTACATCTTGTATGTTGACGGATCTTGTTCACCGCTAGATTAAGATCTCGAGTAATTTTAATGTTTTGCCTCGTCGGACGGCGCGCAACTTACTTCGTTATCGGAGATGAAAATTCAAATCAAGATTTTTCAAGCGAGCCTCCAAGCACGAGAACGCAAAGCCACCCCGTCTAAAGCCACTCGCGTTTGTTATTTTTTCAGCACCTACCGACGGAGGGAACGTTTACTCGCGAGCTTGTAATAATTATTTCACACTGAACGGGCAAATACAAAAGTGTATTTTACAGTTTGACGTTAGAATTCCAGAGTCGCGAGTTTCGTTTCGAATTAACGTTTGAGGCACTTTGCGTATTTTTATTCGAATCAACAGAGTCTTTTACCGTTTGATAATAACGCGCACGGACGACGGACTGAAATCTAGAAAATAGCAGAGAAAGAGACAGAGACAGAGAGAGAGAGAGAGAGAGAGAGAGAGAGAGAGAGAGAGAGAGAGAGAGAGAGAGAGAGAGAGAGAGAGAGAGAGAGAGAGAGAGAGAGAGAGAGAGAGAGAGAGAGAGAGAGAGAGAGAGAGAGAGAGAGAGATTCATTTGATTGTGCGGGATCTGTGTACATTGATGTTAATTAAATAAGATTTATGTAGCCGAATAAATCTCTCGCAAATACGAAGCTGTTTTTTTAAATTAAAATTGATCCCCCGAGCTAATGGGATGTTATACACGTCGAAATCTCCGCCTCCCCCCGTGCAGAGATTTTCTCGCAACAAAGAGCGAAAACATTGACCAATAAAGCTACTTTTTTTAAACACATTCGCGTAAAGCTGCTTCTTCCGTTTTCAGCGAACAATAAATATACAAACGCGCGACTCGTACCCTTCCCGTCGACCTGAACGGTCGACTGGCCGTGCTCGACAAGCCGAAATAAAGAGAGAAGGCGGGATGAAGGCTGCGACGTTCTATCGAGCGCGAAGGACGCGTCGTGCGGCATTTTTGCGCACCTCGTCTTTCGCGCGAATCCCTCGTCGCGAGCGGCGATGACGCCGCGACGAAGCCGCGCGCGAGTAATTTACACGGCTCTCTTCGCGCGCGCAGGCAAGATGGCGCGCGAGGGGAACTCATTTCGCTCGGCTGATTGTGCAACACGTAATTGCAAATTACAACCTATTTGACGTCGGCACCGGGCGCGGGATTCCGATACGATTGTTCGGATAATTCGATGTTAATGCAGGATAAATCCTAATTGCGAGCGAAAAAGGCCGGGACGAGCGGCCGCCTCGAGGAAAATCGCGACGTACAATTAGGACGGGTAATGGAGCACGGGCTGCGGCGCTCATTGATTCGCGGAATTACGCGAATACCTTTGTCAATTACGCGACGCCGCCGCCGTCGCCGCCACTGAGTCGACCGCGAGAGTCGACTTTATGAAAATATCGGAAGGAGACGGAAATATGACGCGACACAGCTCACGTCGATCAATCGACGGGGTTTTCGCGGGAGGGGTTGCGGGAGGAGAGGTAGGGAATAGAATAAGAACGGCCGCGGATCCAGCCGCGTCCACTTGCGCGACTGCCTTTGCGGTCGGACGGCGACCGTTTTTTTTTTTTTTCTCGAAGAGACACAGGAAATATTTCAATCGACAGGGACACGCATGTGTCACACGTGTGTGTCACCACTACCATGTTACGCAGCGACGCACACACACACATACACGTACGCACGTGCACGCACACGACAATCCGTTTATACGCGAAGGCACAAACGCGAGGGGGGGGGAGGGGGGGCAAAAGCCAAGGGGACACCGCGCGCAAACGGCGGCTCGCAGCACGCATGTGCCGGCGCAAACCGGCTTTGATATTCCATGTTTGTGCAATTACGCGCGACCCGTTTCGGGCCGAACGTTCATCGAATTAAGGTGCATTATGATAATCACATTCGATACTGCGATGCCGCGCGGAACGCATTCCGTATTAATTAATCGTCACTGCCGTTTTTCGGCCGTCCCTTTTAACGGGCGATTTTCGGCGAGCGCAAACGTATTGATCGTCCCTTCCCGTCCCCCCTCCCCCGGCTCCAATCTGCCCCCCCCCCCGGACCGGTTGTAACACTACATTCGAGAGCGCGCGTCTACTTTTCGCGAAATGCGGCGTAATTAAATTTCCTCCGTGATTGACTCCCGTGTGTATCGCCGACGATTTTTACGTCGCGCCGCGCTGCGCCACTCTTGCGCGTACATGCATACATACATACATACATACAGTCTGTAAAGTAAGAGCGTGTACGGCATAAATGGCAGTTGGCTTCAAATATCGTCCTTTTTTTGTGAGCCGATAGATGAAATCTTTGTCGTGAATGCTTCGTCACAAAAGATTCAGTTGGCGTCGAACTCTAACATGAGAAACACGTTAACCGCCATGAGTGCCGCATACGCATCGCGCTACGAGGCTGTGTTCCTTTGTTCCCATCCCAAAGGATAAAAAATGTCATATGCAGTGGCTGCTAAATACATGGGAAAGTCAAAATCGTTCGTCGCTAAGTGGGTTCAGCCATATAAGAAGATCAAAAATGTCGATGACTTGCCAGAACGTGGCGCTCGATAGGCAAAGTGACGCCGAATGTGGAAAAAAAAATTGTGAATTTGTTTAAGCGGAACCCGACCTTAATGCTTAAAATTTATGAGAAGTGTTTGTTGCCGACTGCTGAACGATGCTTCATAAAAAAAAAAAACGAGGACTGGATCTTACAGGAAGACAACGAGCCAGAACACCGGAGCGAGCTTTGCACCGAGTGGAAAGAGCAGTAGTCTGGCATCGTCACACTTGATTGGCCATCGCAGTCGCCAGATGCAAATCCCATTGAAAATGTGTGGGCATATCTCAAGCACAAGCTTCGAGGAAAAAGAGTGTGCGCTTTGAGGCAGCTGACACGACAAATTCGTCTCATTTGGAGGTCTTTACCGAACGAATACGCAGTCAACTTAGTGGAAAGTATGCCTCGGAGAGATGCCAGGCGGCAATTATCAATGCCGGTGGTGTGACTGGACTCATTATTAATAATATAGCATCTTTCTTCTCATGGAGTACAACAAGTCCATGTACTTGAAAAATCATTAAAAATAAATTTTTCTACACATTAACCCGTACACGCTCTTACTTTACAGACTGTACATATATACATACATACACACGCACACACGTACATGTGTATATTTATTTATTTATTTATCCATATGCGTGTCGATAATACGCGCGATCAACGATTATCGCCGGTCCATGCTTGACTTTGTTGTGTTTTTTCCTTGCTCCCCCTCCCGTCCCTCCCAGACGGAGACGACTCTCTCTTCTCGCATGGGAGAGAATCCAGCGGATTTTAAATCGAACTATCTCTCAACCGTGGCGGTGGTACTTCCTGCCATCGATGCCACCGCCGCCGCCGTTCTCGTACACGGGAGGAGGACACGTCCGCTTATCTCATCCGTTTTATTCGATTCGTGCGGCGCGCGCTATCGCCACATGGAAACGATTCTAACACAGCGTCGCGACGTCCTGCCCGGCGTCGTGGGCTGCGCCCGCTGTACGCGCGCGCGACGACGACGACGACGACGACGACGACGACGACACACGCCAGTGAATTTCTATCGAAACACTTTTCGCCGTGAAATGGGCGAATTTCCATTCGCGGCGAAACGACACGGCGCATCTACATGATATTATGCGCGCCGCGAAACAAAGTGCTGCGCGAACCAAGTTTCTTTTCTGCAGGTCGTCCGCGGGCGGATGGACGAGCGACGACGACGACGACGACGACGACGACGACGGCGACGACGACGAGGACGACGACGGAAGTTCGGTCGGATATCGCCGTCGTCGGCTCTTATACCCCCAGGCCCGCTAATCTAAATTAAATGAGGGGATGCTAATGATCCGTTACTCCGAAAGGATACGCCGCTACCCCCGGCTGTGCCACCCTCTTTAATCGATTCGATGGGGAAGGCGAATGAAGCAGAAGAAGAAAGGCCGTTCGCTCCGTAAGATTCCACGCCGCGTTCTTTTTTCCTCCTCTTCCTTCTGGCCTTCCCTTTCACCGCATAAAAGTGTAGAACACCCTTGGACAATCCGTTCAAGGCTAGATTCGCGTTACCCGTCGAGACAGACAGGAGTCTGTCATCCTCCGGCCAATTTTCTCGTCAATGGGAATGTTCAGCTCGTTCATCACCAGACTGACAATCCGCTCACGCTAATTGTTTCCGCAAGATTCACCGTAATACGATCATCTTGAAACTTTTAACAAACACAGAAATTAATCCGTTCGCCGATGCACTTTGTCTGTCGCGCTTTCCCCCTGCTATCGAAGCCTGCTGTAATCCTTTAAATGTAAGTCATGCGTGCGTTACCTCGACATCCACCTCACGACGGGCACCGCGACTGCTCGAAATCGAAGGCCTAATTCGAGCAAGTCGTCTGCGCGTTTAAGATCATCATTCTATTGGGTTGGCAGCTAAGTGATTGCGGATTTTGTCGACAGATGGATTTTGCACTTTCTTTTGTTTCGTTAACGTGTTCAAAGTACCTAACCTATATTTTTTTCTTATTGTTTGGACTTCTACCTTTCATTTAGTACAAAAATTATATCGATTAGTTGTTTAGTTTTGTTTTCATCCCAATTTAAAAATGGAACAGCAAGACGTGCACTTCAGACATATTTTATTGTATTATTTCCGAAAAGGCAAGAACACATCGAAAGCACACAAAAAGTTGTGTGCGTATATGGGAATGAAGCCTTGAAAGAAAGGCAGTGTCAAAATTGGTTTGCCAGATTTCGTTCTGGTGATTTTTCATTGAAAAATGCTCAACGATCTGGCCGTCCAGTTGAGGTCGATGAGACCCATATCAAGGCCATTATCGATTCAGATCGTCATAGCACAACGCGTGATATTGCAGAGAAGCTCAATCATATATCGCATACATGCATTGAAAAAAATTTAAAAAAGCAAATTTAAAATTTTGAATTTTCATTCTTATTTAAAATCCGCAATCACTTAGTTGCCAACCCAATACAATACATGTCGTAAGTTGTAAGCCGTAAGAATTGGCGAATCACAGTCGATTATTACAAAAGTAATCGGCTATGATCGGTCAGTTCTTACGACTTACAACTTACGACACGTATTGTAGAGTGACCTTTATCATTGACCGACCATCAAAGTCTCGGCGAGCGAGTCGAGCCGTTATTGCGCGCGACCGGGGGAGAAAGACAGACACAGATCCGAGCAGCAGCAGAGTCAATCGCAGTCGAGCGGAGCGCATGTCTAGCGGAGGCTTAGGATCGTTCTTTTATTCCTGGCCCGTCAAACCGAGCTTCCTGCTCCTCGAGAGAGGAGCCGGGGAATGACTCGGTATATTCGCGACTCGGTGTATAACGCGGCCTCTACGCCAAGCACACGAGAGCGCGCGATCGAGCGAGAGCCGGGACTCGCACGGAGCGCGCGTATCGCGCCACGTCCAAACAGGCATCCCACGTCGTGCTACACTCGATATACTCGCGACGATATTGGGAATATCTCGATATGGATATCGATATTGCACTTTATATGTATCTTCCTCCGGCGAAGGAAAGACGCGGCAGGGCGGCGGCAACAACGACGGCGGCGGCGGCGGCGGCGGCGGCGGCGACTCCGGCGGCGGTGGCGAACGAGAGGGAAGCTCGGGATGCCCCGTTATGTTTGTCTGGAGGTAGTGAGCCATGAGTAACACGCGGGAAACGGAACAAACTGCGCCGAGGAAAAGGCAATGGGGAAACGCATGAACGTAGGCGCGGAGAGATAACGGAGAGCGCCCGCGCCGGTCCCGAATGACTGCTACTATAAAACCGATCGTACTTCACCTTTCTGGAAAGTCGACTCGTTCGCTTGCTCCTTCGTCTAACCAACCAACCAACCAACCAACCAACCAACCAACCAACCAACCACTTGATTCACCCGCCGAGGGATCGCCGAGAGTGCGCGTTCACGATGAGAGAGTAGGTTAATTAATGTTACTGCACGCATCTCCGTGATCCGTTTGTTATCGATTACATTTCGCGCGACGGTTTCCGGTTAACCGAGAGAGAGCAAGCGAGAGAACGAGAGACGAGGGCCGAATGGGGGGGGGGGGGGGGGAGAAGGGCGAACGATAGGGCGCGCGAAACAGACGCGAGTTCGCACGCGCGGTCACACGCGTGACTTTACATAAGTGAAAGAAAGCTACGTGACGAAAAGCGCTACGTGCCGAAGCGGTCACGTTGATATGCAGCATCACGCATGATTATTTGCTCTTCCTTTATATCCCGCCGTTTCCACCGTGCAGCCGTGTGTTTACGATGGATCGTTCGTGGGTTAGCCGTGGCGAAAGTGCTTTGTTTTTTTATTTTTATTTTCTTTATTTTCTTTTTTTTTTTTTACCACGCCAAAGTCCCCGATATATCGAAGTGGCTCAGCAGCAGCAGCAGCAGCAGCAGCCACACGCTCGCTCGCACGCTCGCTCGCACGCACGCACGCACGCACGCACGCATGTCCCCCGCGAGAAGCCGTTTTAAACCTCGGCCGCTGTAGCGCGCCGATAACACGCGCGCTCGCGCGTGCGCCACCGTGCCGGGGGGGAAAAAAGGGAAGTTGCCGCCGCCGGCGCTGTCAATTTTAATTGGCTGCAGTGAGCCATGGTAGGGCCCCTATTCACCGGATCAGTGATATGCAAATGCGATTTAATGACGCGATATCCTATGCGTGCCCCGTCGACCGCTGATGAGACCGATGCGCTGGAACTACGTACGTCGACTCTGCGCCGCCGATTTTATTACACCGTCATGGCGCGTTGATCTAAGCTCGCTCGACAAACTTTGGCAGCACACTTTATTGCGTTGCGCGCGCGCGCGTAAACCGGGACGGAGGAGGGCTGGAAGGAGGGGCTGAAGGTGAAAAATGTAAAATTCTTTATTGACTTTTACAGGATAGTAAATGTTAGGATGCTTATATCGTCTGGCCGTGGCCATCAGGATTCGAGACGCAGTAAGTTTTTACTGCACTCTGTCCGCTTCCTCTCGACGGGGACCGAACAGTCATTCGCGCGCTTGCACGGTGTGAATGAGAAATGAAGAAAGGCGAAAGGGAGGGAAACGGCAAACGCGAGATAATTACATTCGATCCAGTCGGCACGTTTGTAGACGTGGCTTGATTTCGTCGTCAACGTAGAATTTTGCGTACTCGCGCGCGCACGCTCTCTCTCTCTCTCTCTCTCTCTCTCTCTCTCTCTCTCTCTCTCGCGCGCGGCAACACGACGACGACTACGATTGCGTGAAACGCTCGCCGAAATCGCTGGGGCGGAGGAGAAGGAAGCTCTCATTGTAGAATCCGTAGTAATAAATGTCCGACGTCATCCTCGTGCCACCTCGGTCGGGCCGTTGCCTCCCTCCCTCCCTCTCTCTCTCTCTCTCTCTCTCTCTCTCTCTCTCTCGTTCTCTCTCCACTCTCTCACCCCAACCCGTTCACCCTCTCTTTCTCATTTTCTCTTCATCCAGCCTCCGCGCGCGCCGTCTGTCTCTTTTCCCCTAATTATCCCTTATCTATATCTCGGTCCATTTGGTTCGCAATGACGTTATCTCGCCTGCTCGGACTGAGTAGAGACGCCTCCTAATCTTATTACTCAAAGTGTCGGCCGGGGAACGAAGGAGGTTGCAATGGCAGTTTCCCTTCATACTGCGTGTACCTTTCGGTCTACCTCTCCCGGTAACTCGCTCTGCATCTCGTTCTCCTGTCATCTCCCTTCCTCCTATTCTCACTTCCATTCGCTTTCTTCCCTCCCCCCCTCCCCTCCCCTCCCCTCCCCGCCCCAAGCGGCCCGAGCCTGTCCCTTCGTCCCTCCGCCCCCTCGCTCTCGCGCTCTGCCCGCCAAAGCAGGCACTGACATTGAGGGATTAAACCATTGGCAATCCGACTCTAATTACGAGTAACGGATTAGTACGTGTGTACCGGCAAAGTGCCGGGCAAACGAGGAAACTTTTGCGGACGACTACATATGTATAGGACGCTGCAAACACTCGTTCGCCGTGGCGTGTTGCGCTTTGAGAGTTCATAAGGTTCGCTGCCACTTGATCCAGCGTCCATTATTCGGAGTTCCCTCGTAATCGTCCATTACCGGGCATCAGTCGAGCGTCGTTGTCGAGCGCAAAAAAGAAGGAGCAGGGGGGAGAAAAAGAAGAAAAAAAAAAAAAAAAAAAAAAAGAAAAGCGAGCGAACGAACAATGCGACAGCGGACACGCGCGCGTTTTCATCAAGTAGTACTCGAAGCTACCGAAAAACCACGAGACGCATTCGCGAGACTGCGTACGAACTGCGCGCCGTCGTGAGTACTGACGAATAAATTCTAATCGCGGATTGCGCGCGTCTCGTCCTGCGTTCTCCGCAGGATGACGCAGTCGTGCGTCGGGAATAGCCGGGCGAGCCTGTAAATCCAGCCCGGACGTAAACAGGCAAAGAAGTGCAGACGCGGGCCACACTCTGTCGATTCGGAGGATGTTGTTTCGTAGAACAGAGGCAAATTGCTGGTGATTGCAGCCGCTTGGAAGCAGAATGGAATGGTTACTACGCCATTGTCCGGATACACCGGCGGGCGGCCCCTCCCCCTCCCCTACCCGTGCTACCTTTTACCACGGCTGCTTTTGCATTCGCGACAACGACAGCGCGGCAACGAAGCCGAACATTTTTGACTAATGGTCCGTGAGGGAAAGTGTTTGCCGCCATTACCGTAACGCCGGGACACATTGGCGTACAATTTCACCGACTCCTCGTATCTACACGAATTCTCACTACACCTCTTTCTCTCTCTCTCTCTCTCTCTCTCCCTCCCTTTCTCCCTACCTCTCTTCTCTCTCTTTCTCCCTCTCTCTCTCTCTCTCTCTCTCTGTGTCCCTTTAAGATCCTTGATCGCCCGGCCAGTCGCCCGGAATCGTTCCACCGTATCGAAGATAAGGATCCTCGAACGAGCGATCCCGAGTCGTTCGACCCTTAAAATCTCGACCTTCGAGTGAATCGACGCCGAAGAGCCTCGTACGCCATCGTTCCAAGTGCTCGCGACACTTTCTTACGTCCCTCCGCTAGAGGGTCCCGGCGGCAGCCGCCATGAAACTTTACGACCTACGAGTACACGACTAAACGAAAAGCTTCGTGTACGAAATTTCACTTTGAGCTCATTTCTGGGATACGACGATTTCGAGGCGATTCGAGACTTGCCGCCGATATTGCGATATTCGCGCCATTTATTGGACGTTGACGCGTCACACGGGGGGGGGGGAGGGGGGCATAGCGGGAGAGTGAAACGGAAGAGCGGAATATTTTCCACACGTGTGCGACGGACATGAACAATTTGCCGGCGCTTTAACGCGAGCGGAATTGTCGGCCGGGCGTTTGGAAATTTTTCGGAATTGATTTCGGGCGCGATCTCTCTATTGTTTTGGATTACACCGTGAAACGTGATTTTCGTTCTTCCCCTTCACGCAGGCTCCTCGACGCGTTTTCGCGCATTATCCAGCCACGACGATTGCATCGAGCGCCGCGTGATTTGCGCGCTCGCGCAAATCTAAGGCCCGCGAATAAAAGTCCGAAGCGCGTTATCTTTATTTCCGGTACACGCCGCTAACAACCGCGTACAACGCGCGCGCGCGCACCGCGGTACATTCGTTTTTATTTAACCTCCCGGATTTATTCGCGCTGTAAAATGTTAAGCCCGACCATTTGCGCGGCGGAAAAGAGAATAACCGCCGGACGCACGGAGTCAGGATTTTTCGAGAACGTGCGTTTCGGCCAAAAATGAATCGCGCCATAAAATCATTTCAGCGTAGGCATTACGGCATGAAGTAAACTCGTTCCGCATGATGTATGACCAACATAACGACTTCGAGCGAGAATTGCGAGCAAGGGTTTATCGCGCGCAGGTTTGCGGCAGGACACCCGCCATTAACCCTTGCTCCATCCTGCCGCGACTCCCGAAAAAAGATGCGACGCCCGGACGCGCATCGTTATACGGAGCGCATGAAACATTCAGCGCGACCAGCTGTCTCTCTCTCTCTCTCTCTCTCTCTCTCTCTCTCTCTATTTTTTCCTTCTTTTTCATCGTCCAGCCTCGTCGCCTATCCGCGCGCCGATCTTTCCAAGTCAATCCAATTAACCGAGCTGAAATTATTATTAAATAATCCGCGTAATTAATAATCTTTGACCGATGACGATGAATATGTTGTGTCATTCCGCGATGAGAGAAAACTCATACGCTCGACATGTTATTCATTACTCGCGCGAAGATGCATATCCATTACAGAAGATAACATGATGGATGGACGCGCGTGTAAACCAGGAACTGCAAGTGAAATAGAGAGAGAGAGAGAGAGAGAGGGGGGGAGGGGAAGAGGAAGAGAGAGAGAGAGAGAGAGAGATTTCGGAAAGAATGATCCATCATTTACGAATACCTCCAATTCGCGCACGTGTGTTACCGCACGTCAACTGCCATCTCGATACATCGCGTTTTTAAACCGCGTAATCACGCGGATATTTCAACTAGCGCGACGTTAAACTCGCGAATAAATATAAACGCCAGAATAAGGAGTCGATCGACCGGATTCAAGGACGGGGCCGCGATCGTGCCTCAAAGGGGTCGAGTCCTTCTTCTTCGGCTGTGAATGACGGGTCATTTCCAGCGTGGGGTTGCTCTCTCGGCGAGACCGCCCGCTCTTCTCTCTCTCTCTCTCTCTCTCTCTCTCTCTCTCTCTCTCTCTCTCTCTCTTCTTCTTCCTCTTCCCTCTCACTCGTGCTCTTACCTTCCTCGCAGCCGACGTGAAATGACAGAATTCAAGCTCGCCTCAGCCTTACCTCGGACAGCCCTCGTGATCTCGCAAGGGGTGCGCGATCCAGCGAGGGGTGATTTCACGGACTAACGCGCGGGTCTAATCGGTTACAGTTTAAGAAAGACAATTCCGTTGCGCGCGCCGTGTCGACGGTGAGTCTCGGGACGGTAGTGCGAATGGAGGTCGAGGCGAAGCCCCGATGCGAAGCTACATGTGAAGCGGATCAAGCGGCGTGCTCGTGGAACAAGACGCGAAGATGGGGTAGCTCTTCGCACAAGTTGTCTAAGCAATCGAGGCGCGCGATTGATTCGCGGAAAATGGAAACCGCAGCTCAGAGAGAGAGAGAGAGAGAGAGAGAGAGAGAGAGTTCTCCGTTCTCGTTAGAGGGAAACCGTTTCATGCGCGAGATAAAAGCTCGACCGACGAGAACGTCGGTGTGAGGAGGAGGAGAAGGAGGAGGAGCGCGCGGGTATCGCTTCCTTAATTCGGTCCTTCGTCAATGACGCGAAATATCCATCGCAATGCGTCGCGAAAATATTCGTCGCGTCACTCTCGCGCTGTCGTCGCGCTCATGTCCGTGCGTCCGCCCGTCTCGTTCCGTTCCGTTCCGTTCCGTAGTGAAAAAGCAGAAAGAATAATAAACGAAAAATTCGTAAACGGGTTTGCCGTGAAGCTCGTGCCGGCAGCGGCGGCGGCGGCGGCGGCGGCAGCGGCGACGGCGGCGCACGAGACGTCGCGTAATATTTAGACAGCATTTTTACGCAAAGCGTAAACGTTGTATATTTAAAAACACGCGTCGACGGCCGTTTCATTTCGCAAGACACGCCACACGCGCGCGCGTGTTTGTCGATTCTCCGCCGGCGGGAGAACAGCGGGGGAACGGTATCTTTCAATTAATGTTTCCGTATTGCGTCGGATATTTAATATGGAAATTCTTCGGTACTTGGCCGCGCGTGCGCACGCCACGGGAGAATACACGCCGGGTCGACTAAAATTTCTCAACTCTCATAGAGCGGCCGAGCTGAAAGCGCGCTGCCGTTATCGATTTTATCTATTGGGTATTTCTCGACAGGTACTCTCTCTCTCTCTCGCCGCCCCCGCTCGCCCCCTCCCTCTCCCACGCTCGCGCGCTGAACACTCCACCGCGGCCTCTTACGCTCGTCTCGTCTGCTCTCCTTTTCAACCTAGGGCCCCGTCGTCCTTTAAGCCGCATTGTTGTTTCGGAACAGCGTCACGGTATTTGCTCTCCATTTTCCGACGTATTTACATTTAATTTATACTCAACAGCGTTCTTTGCTTGTTGTTTCAATATAGCGGAAAACACTTAGGTCACCGATACCACGAAAGAAGCGCACGCGCGAGAACGTGTTTTTGAAATACGACATACGTGGGATATCCTGATCGAATCGCAAATAAAAATCGAGCGAAAAGTAGGGAGAAAGGAGAGAAGGATGAAAGGGGGGAGGGGGAGCGCGAAGAGAGGAAGGGACAATCCATCGCGAATCAAGCGCGTTACGTCTTTATCTCCTCCTCCACGGTGGCCGCCGTTCTTGAAACACCGCGGTGACCAACGTCGTCTCTCACGCCAGGCAGCCTGCCCTCCCGGCCCGGGGTGGACGCGATAGAGCCCCGGAATGGCAGGGATTAGATTTTTCACTTTTTACCGAGCGTCGCGACCGTTTGCGGATCGATACGCACTTTAATGAACTCAAAGTGTAACCTCTCTCCGCGCGCGCGCGCGCGCGCGCTGCACCACCACCCTCGGTTGGTTTTAGAGCCCGGCGCAGCCCCGGCGCGGTAGTGGTGGTGGTGGTGGTGATGGTGATGGTGGTGGTGGTGGTGGTGGTGGTGGTGGTAGTAGTTCCCGTCAAACTGCTTCTACGGCTAATATTTACATTTATTAACTCTCTCATCGTAAATGAAATTTTCAGATAACTTTTAGGATATAGCCTGAGGGTTATAATGCTATCCGACCGACCGCCCACGGTCGTTCCGACGTGCTCATGGCGGGGTTTACGCGTTCACTGTCTCCCACTTGCCCTCCTCCCGCCCTCCCGCGCCGTTCTCCTTCGTTCCTGTCTCTTTTTCGCTGCTCTTGTTGCATTGTCAGAAGCAGATTAGCCAATAACTACTCCCGGGTAAACCTCCGCCATGGGTTTAAAGGACGGCGCTGCCTCTGATTGAGGGCTGCGCAATTTTTCCCCTCTTTCTCTCTCTCTCTCTCTCTCTCTCTCCCCCTCTCCCTCTGTCCGCCCTTCGCTCCTTCGTCTTCCTCTATCTTCGCTTTTCGTGCTCCCGAGACCTTTGGGGGGACGGTGAAATCCATCAATTTAGGCTGATGCACCACCGTCACCACCACCACCACCACTAGCATCAGTACCATCACCGCCGGCAGTGAACCAATGCCGATGAACCGGGTGGGACAATTCAATGTCTTTGTAAACAAGCGAGCACTCGGCAAAAAGTGTGAACGTCGCGCGCGTGAAGTGAACTCCGTGAAATGCGTATTTCGATGTCAACGATAACATCGCGGTGAAATGTAAGAGTACAAAGGCCGTGGTTAATTCACCGTGGTGCGCGATTGCCGCGGAATGTAAAACGCAATCCGCGACTAGGGAATTGACTGTTAATTGTTTCGTTACATAAGTATCGCGTAACACACGCACGCACGCACGCACGCACGCACGCACGTTAAGCACACACGCATCAGCCCGTGGCTGTGCGCCACGTCAAAGCCACGATATGCATTGTTCTCATATACATCGTTTCCGACAAGCTGCCGTGAAACGTTGGCATTGCCAAAATTTCACGTCCTGTCATACTTTTCAACGGCTCTCTAACGAGAGCGCGAAAGCGCGAGCGAGAGCCGCGGCTGGAAATCTCGCCGGCCGCGGTAGCTCCTTTGACTTCGTCAAAAATTGCGTGCGCCTGAAAAGTTGGAATCCAATAAACGTAAGCAGGTTGATTGGTCTAACGAACTCGTTAACGAGGAAAACATTCCCCGTCGGGACTCGCGTTCTGATACTCTTGATTACTTGGGAAAGCGGATTCTTTTTACTTTTCTGACTGGATGCTTTTGCGCCTGCGGGTCATCGAGCTGGATAATGAAACATGCAAATGGAAATGAGGCGGTGCTGTGTCAGATAATATTATGACTGTCCACAAGGAAGAGCGAACGCTCGGTCATTTCAACGTATAGACTTTCAACGACGCTTTTACCATCAGCGCGGAAATTCTCACGCTGTACTTTATTATTGTAGCTTTCGACGCTCGGATCTTAACATCCGAGAAGCCCGCGTTCATTCGCGAAAAATAATACTTGATCGTTATAATCGGCAATTTGCAGGAAAAACGGCCGCGCAATTTTGCGCGGTCTCTGTCGCGCGCCGTGAAAACGGAATTTAACGGTCAAGCTTGACGCGCTTTACGCGCGTTACCGTGGACATTCGATTAGCGCGCGCCGTTGTATGTCGAAATTTATTCCGCCGCTCGCGCAATAATTCCCATCAACAAACATTACTTCTGTCTGCGTTAATATCAAACGACGAAACGTCGCCGCGCGCGGCGGAGGGGGGGGGGACGACGCGACGCAGGACTCGCTCGCGACTCGGCGAGTTGCGGAAACGCGCAAGCGGGCCGAATTTCCAACGCGCGAATTAATACGGCGACGAAGACGCCCCCGCCGAGAGTGCGCGAACCGCCGAGAGAGTGAAACCCCCCCCCCCCCGAGCCATTATGCCGTCATTTCCACGCGTCGCCCCGCGTCGCAGGATTTGCCCAACTTATCGGCGTATTCAGAGCGGGCGAATTCGAGGCAAGATATCCGCAGCCGGAAAAGCAGCGCGGCACACGCGGATATTCCGTGCGGCATGCGGGCCAACAAGCCGCGACGGGGCTTGTATCTAGAAGCGTTCGCCGCAAACTATTTTGCAAGGGATAATAGAGGAGGATTCAATATTTCCTTGCAGACATCGCGCTCGGTATTGCTATGGTTACGGCTTCAGTCATGCGGATTGCTTTCCTCCTTCTTTATGTTTTCGTTGTTTGACGTTCCCCTTGGCAGGCTTCTCATTCAACCCTCGAGCTCGCTCGCAATACTGTTCGCAACGCGTATCATTTTACAAATTTTCCCTTTATTCCGGTCGCCGATACGAACGTACCGGCGCCGCCGCTCGCTCGCGCATTCTCCCCACGTAAAACATAAAACTCGACGGCGGCGCTTTGCCTCACCGCGAGGGAGAGCGAGAAATTGTGTGAGTGAGAGAGCGAGAGAGAGAGAGAGGGGGGAGGGGGTGAGGGACAGAGAAAGAAAGAGTAAGAACAGATTGATACGGAAGTAATATACACGTTCGAAAATTGGCGCGGAAATGTGTAGCGCGGCGCGGCGGTTTGCAAATCGGCTCCGATTCGCGGCGAACATTCGCGGAATATTTGCCGCGCTGATACTGATGTATCTCGCATTTCGGAGCAGCTCGAGCGTCGCCGACAGTTTACACGGATTGCCATGCGATCCGAAACGAGAGAGAGAGAGAGAGAGAGAGATACAACGTCAATACACGATAAAAACAATTACGTCGGATAAATTGTTGTCGGATATTACGTACGCCGAATGCATTATGCATCAATGTCGCCATGCAAATACGACGTAATTTAGATCGGCTCCTCTCTCCTTCTCTCCCTCTCTCTCACTCTCCCTCCCTCCTTCCCTCTCTCTCCCTGCTGACGGACTGACACTACGATTGCTAATTGTGGCAGCTATTACGAAATCGTTTGCGCGTCTATCCCGCTCTCGTGCTATTAGTGCGCACGCTATATCGCCCGCCGTGTGACGACTTTGAGCCGCGTCGCTAACAAATTTCCATTCGTTCTTCGCGGCGAGAGCACCTCTTAATTACAGTCTTTGTTGTTTCTGGTTATTTATGTCGGAGAGCGCGGGAAAGAGAGTAGAGGGAGGGGCGAAGGAGCGAGGAAGTGAGAGACGGAGAGAGAGAAAGAGAGAGAGAGAGAGAGAGAGAGAGAGAGAGAGAGAGTGAGAGAGAGAGAGAGAGACCTTCTCCCGTCCTCACAGTTTCTTACTCGCGTTTTGTTCGCTGCGTTCCGCACTAGCTCGCTTTTGTTTAATGGTCCTCCCGTCATATTCTCCGCTGCCGAGTTTGCACCCGCGCCCGCTATTATCTCTACAGCTCGCATCTCTCTCTCTCTCTCTCTCTCTCCCCTCGTCGTTTACTTAAACCTACTGTTATTCGTTATTAATGCCGGCGCGATATTTCTATCCGTGACAGCCCGATAACACACGGCGGTCTCAAATGCATTTTACATTGCGCACAGAGCATTACGCTTTGATTCACGCACATGATTTCCTCTCGCCCTCCTCAACCTTGGCCCCGTGAGGTCGCGACAGCACCTCCTCGAGGTTCGGTTATTCGGCGTAAAGGAGAAGTTTGCAGGCGATGGGATTTCGCGGATAATATTGCAGCTGCACCGAACGGCCGGTAACATTGTGTACATCCAGAGGAATACGTTGTAGCATGATATGACCATAGAGATCACGTGTAAGGGGTTCCACTGTATCACGTGACGCTCGTATTTCATGACCGGCGTAATATTGATTTTATCTTTGGCACCGGGCCTTCGGCGTGTTAGACCGTCCCGGGGACGATACGGCCGTTTAATAGCGCCCGACACCGCGATAAATGGTCAAGGTTACAATGTAGACGAAAACAGATGACTTTTGATGGCCAAGGTTATCGCGTTATTAATTTATCGCCGGTGAACGAACCGATAAATTCGTCGCGGGGGTAATAATTTGCGCATCGCGCCCTCGTCTTATTATGTGCTCGCGACGCATAAACTCGCGCGTAAGACGGCGAGGAACCGACAGAGAGAGAGAGAGAGAGAGAGAGAGAGAGAGAGAGAGAGAGAGAGAGAGAGAGAGGGGGGGGGGCGGGAGAGAAAGAGAGAAATTTTGTATTTTAAATCGTGAAAGGTAACTGCATCGAACACACAGTTGCCCCGGGGTGCGGTGTACTCGCTCGTGTAACTACGAGCTATGTAATATTAACTTGCTTTCTCGATGCTACTCGATCCTTAATAAATGGCCGAAGAAAGTTGAACACGCGTATGCGCGCGAGCGTAAGAGAAGGGCCCTTTGAACTCGGTAGACGCAAGATGGACGAAAGGGAAAAATAAGGCAGCTTCGTTCGATTACGCGCTCTTCTTCGCTTCAAGAACAAGCGCGAGAGGTTTATTACGAACTCTCGTTTCGCCGCTCTTCTCGCTGCCTCTCTCTCTCTCTCTCTCTCTCTCTTGCTTCCTCGTTTGCCTCGATCTTTCGCTTGCTCGTTTACACCCTCTTTATTGCTCCGAACTTTCACGTCGTGTACTTCAACAACGTCTAATGCACGCCGTGAACAAAGCTGCGCTTTCGGGGACTTGTCATAATGCTGCGCGTCGATTTACGAGAGGATCCCCCGAGTTTACGAAGAGCGCATACATCGCTGTGGCGTAATGTGTCTTCTTAGCATCGCGTGACGGCGATGCTCGTCTATTCTATAAATTATACGATAACGTCGTCGATCGATTTGAATCGTCTCGCGACTCGCGGCCGCTCGCGCGAGTGGAAACAGAAAATTTGGCAGGAGATTCTCGTTACGGTCTCACCGTCACGACGGGGCACTCCGCACTTTATCACTTCGTCTGAAATCTTCTGGAGTAACGATTCAATCGGTTTACGTACAGATTCGGGAAAGCTGGCGGGCACACTTCCAAGAAAAGAAACTGGCGCTCTCGCATGGCGGACTCCAACTCCTTCGCGAAAGTACTTTCGACTTTCGACAGTCGCATAACTCGAGTCTTCTCTAATGTAGAAAATAGATAAGGGACGGACGCGGTTCAGTGAGAGAGAAGTAACCGAACTTTAATAAACTATATATACATATACATACACACACACACACACACGTATGCATGTAGCGCACGCGGGCGACTCAGTCGAGCAGCTCGTGTTTGTTTCTTTCTTTTCCCGCACTGCCCCCTCGCTCCCCTCTCGCTCCGCTCTTCTACGCCTCGGCCCTCCGCCAGCACGGTGAATGTCTATACGAGCGGTAAATCAGTTCGTACTACTTGCTTCGGGGAGCACCTACCCGATCCTGCCGGCATTGTTCGGTAAACAGTAATTCATTACATTCTATGACTCTATGAGACGTGAATGCATCCTCTTCGATAACTTTGGGAGTTTCCCGCCCCCCCCCCTCTCTCTCTCTCTCTGTTTCTCCTTACGTCGTTAGCGTCTTCGCGCAGTCTCCTTGTCGCACCGCACTACTTGAAAGACTTGACGCCGCTATATACGCGAGCCTCGTGAGAACTTTGCTGAAGAGAACTCGGAATGTTCCGCCGACGCGCTGCAGCATCGCAATCATGACCCGCTTCTACGTAAATTGCTCGGACGCTGCGATGCCTCGAGGATGAGAGAGCGGGGCGAGACGCAGCCTTGATCGATGCGGCCTTGAATCCTCGCCGAAGAATCGCCGCGCCGTTCGCAACGATCGAATAAACATTTTACACCTTGCTCGAGCGAGTCGCGCGAAGGGGAGCGGTGCGTACGACGCAGCGATGACGTCGCTCCTCTTCGCGGACTCCTCGCGGCTGCTGAGCGCCTCTTGTTCCCCGACGCGCCTGATCCTTGCCACTTTACTCGACTGATCCATCGGGGGAGGCAGACGGCGCGACGAAGCTCGGAAGCGGAGAAGAGCGGCCGAGTGCGTTCTCGCGGGGGAGCGCTGTATTTCCGCGGCTCTGTGTCTGCAGCGCGCAATGTAAATGACACATATTGCCCGGGGGAAAGTTGCGAAAATAGCCGTGTCTCACCGCGAACGAAGGAGAGAAACGAAGGAGGGGCACGGGGGGAAGGAAAAAGGAGAAAGTGTTGATAGCGGCTGGATGGTAACGGCAAAAAGAATCATAACGAAGGGAAGATGAAAGGAGGGAAGAGGCAAAAGGAAAGAGGAGTGCAGAAGAGAGAAAGACAGACAGACAGACAGAGAGAGAGAGAGAGAGAGAGAGAGAGAGACTATCCCGGAATAGATATTCATCGCCCTGCAGTAATTGGATCGCGCGCGCGCGCCCTTCCTATCTGATAAGGATTTATTATTCAAATCAAATGTTTTGAGAAAACTTCTTATTCGTCGAGATCGTCGCGCGCACCGGCGATTGCCAATCCTTTCTTCCGAGAGCCTCGCCACCCCGCGCGCGCGCGCGCGCGCGCGTGCTCCTCGAGCGGTCGTGAATTTAATGAAGGCTAACCGGAGCGATCGCAAAAATGGAATAGCAATGCGTAAGGTCGGAGGTGAACTCGGTCGCGCCGATGGCTCCGCTAATGGCCCAGTAAGACTGTGCCGCCGCCGGCGCGGCCCCGTATAATACGTCGAGGGACGTGGGCGTAGTGAAAAGCTCCGCGTCGTGGAAACGCGTCGCGGCGCGGCAACGGCGTCATTTCCCGCACGTAATAGCTATTTCTCGCCGATCGCAGCCCTTAATCCCCGAAAAAACTTTCCTACATCCGGCAGGACGATCACGTGCGACAAACAGCCTGACAAATTCCATTTCGTCTTGGCACGGTCGGCGCCGTGCCGTGCCGTGCGCGAACGCGAACGCGAACGCGAACGCGCCAACGTCAACGCCAACGCTCGCTCGCGCGCGCGCGCGCGCGTGTGTATCAGCACTTTCCCAAAATAAAATGAAATTTGCAGTTGATGGTAATTCAATAACGAAACCATTACTCCGTTGCATAGTGCGCACATGGCCATACGCGGAAAGAGAAGAGTAAATGCGATAGAGAAAGGGAAAGAGCGGCGCGCCGGGGAGAAAGGGTGGCCGTGCAAATGAAGAGGGTAGGTGGGGGGAGGGGGGAGAGAGCGGCGACGGGTAGGGGCGAGGGGAGCAGCGGGGGGTCGGCTGGAGAGCGGAGGGCGGGCGGACGGGGGGGAGGGGGGAGGGGGGCGCGGGAGAAAGAGACGGACGGAGACTGTGCGGGTGGTATAAAGCCAGCGGAAAAGGGTGAGAGATGGGACGAACCAGGGAAATGCGTTATCGTCTGCAGCCAGCTGACAAATCGAAGGTAATAGGGCCGAGCGGAATTCTGCCTGGCAGTACGACCGAGAGCACTGCATCTAGTAGGTACGCGGCTACATATGTACATATGTACCAGAATCGCGTACGTGACGCGCGCACTTCGCTATATGTACCCTCGCGTCGCACCACCATCATTATGTGCATCGCGCGCGGCTGTGCGGACGCGTGTGTGTTTGTGTGTGTGTGTGCGTGCGTGCGTATAGGTAACGCGCGCCGAGAACACGGAGCTGCGTCCGAGCGAGCTGCGGCGACGGAAAGTTCGCGCGCGCGCACCTTCAATTAACGCACCCCGGCGCGGCGACTTCCTCCGTCGAGCCGCGTCCTCCGCTCAGGACGACCGTCCTGAGACGCGCTCGCGGAAATCCGACGGACTGTGTCACTCGTTACTCGGGGTTTAATCCGAGCGCGCGATGCGTCCGGAGTCCTTGAAGTAATACATGCATATCCGCACGGTGGTCGGTGTCCTCCTCCTTTACGCCGCGCGCTCGACAATCCGAACGTATCGGTGGACTTTTGCGCGCGACACCGAGGCGCTTCGTTTTTCTCCATCGGCCGTTGCGACGTGATCCACGCCGAAGCGTAAATTACGGTGCAGCACGTCGGAATATTAATGTCACGTTACGGCATAGTGAGATAGATTTCCGGCTCGGTTGATGGCGTGTTGCAGAAAGGCCATTCCTCTCCCCCGCGGGGCAAATAAAGATTTAAGTATCTGTAAGTCCGGGAGGAAACTTTACGAATATTCAAGAGGAGCGAATGCCGTAAAATTTGCAGACAGACGAGAAGGTGCCGCGCGGGAACGGGAGCCACCTTGGAATGGAGGTTCTTTTTATACCACCTTCAGCGTGCAAAGCAAGATTTACATGAGAACGAAGACCGGGCGATTTTCTTCTGCCCGGCGCGGCGGCTTGTTTCGAACGCGGCGAACGCACCGGCGGAAACCACCGTGAGAAGGTATTACTATCCATAATGATCGCGTGAAAATCTCCCGCGCGTTTCCCCGTCACGCCCAGAGCTGAAATTTCGATTCTGCGCATTAACCCCGCAAATTCCATCGCACCTGAAGGACCAATGGAGAGCATCTCGGGGTGCACCGCGCTGTACAGTCTCTATCGTCGCTCTAATATTGAAGTTGCAAATAACGATGAAGCGTATGTAGAACACCGAGATATGATCAAAGGTTAAACGATTCTCCTCGAACAAGAGCTTCTTCGAGCTTCAACTCGAGGAGGAAATGGCAGCGACTGATCATTCCCAACCGACCGTTAAGGTAAGACGGGGTAACTTGTATTGTGTATCATGTTACATCCAGAGATTCTGCCGCGACCCTCCAAATTGGACCGTCCAAATCCGCGGGACTAAACAAGGTAAAACCGAAATTAACACGGGGCTGAAATTTCATATCGGAGCGAGAGGTGACACCGCTTGATCTCCGTCGGATCGGCCGGAAGAACCGCGACGATACGCGGGGAACGCTTCCGCGAGAGTGTGCGAGAAAGTCGTGCGATTCTACGGACGCATCAGGGTGTGCCGGTAACTCCGATGACGCGGCCGGTGGAGCGCCGGCAGAGCGGAAAGTAGATCTTGTTTGCATTAAACGGCGACGCACGCGAGGAACAAGTGCACGCGCGTCGCCTCGCGTCGGCTCTCCGGCGGGGGAGAGACGGGGGACGGAGGAGAGGGTGCGGGGAGAGACAACAAAACAGCCCCTCGACACGTGTCTGTAGCGCTCTCCCGGGAAGACTCACTGCAAATGTGAAACCTCACGAACTCCGCCGTCCGCTCATTACATTAGCGAGGCTTTATTAATTCCGCGAGTTCAACGCTAATTGTCGCCGGGCGAGCCCAGCTCGAAGCCCGCTAACTACGCGCGCGCGCGCGCGCGGACGCGACTTGCCGCAAATTCGCTCGCGCGTCCGGAGTGGAGGGAGGGGAAGGGGGGAGGGGGCGCGTTCTCCCCGGACATTTCGCTCGAACGTCGAAATCTCCGAGGCTGCGTGACGTTGATACCGCGCACTCGACACTTAGCCAAGTGCCAAGTGCTATCGGCCGCGGCGGCCGCGGCGGCTTCGAAGCTCGCCTGTGCGCGCGGCCTGCCTTCCTCCTCGTGCGGTGTGTGTCTGAGGTAACTCGTCTTTGGTTCCACCCCTAGCCGCAGCCGGTAGCTGAGTATCGCAGCGCACGGAGCGGCGAATAACTGTTGCCCGTACGAGCGCGGCGACGCGGCATCGTGCCAGAAATCCGCACTCCGGCACGACCCACGACCCCGGCGTTTTCCAAGCCGGGTTCTGGCATAGGCCGCGGTACTAGGCCGACGCAGGCCATCGCCAATGAGTGCATGTCTGGGGCGGAGCGTGGCTGTGCCCGAGAGCAGACGCGATTTCGACCTGCTACGTGCTGCTACGGGTAGAAACGCCGGCCAAAAACTACGGTCTGCCCGCGATAAAAGCGCCGCGCTCGCGGAGCTGCAGCCCGCGACTTGATTGTTCGCTCCGTGACAGCGCGACTCCGCAGCAGCCGCGATCCTCGCCACGATTGATCGCGCGGATCGCGCGTTCGGATGCTCGCTAGAAACATGCGAGAAACGCATGTTCGATCCGACTGTTGTTGTGTACTCGCGGTATTCCCCGCAACGAGAACGCAGAGTATCGCAGCGATCGCGCGACGAGATCGCGAAAACTTGCTCATTCTGTCCACGACTGCGCGCGTCTTAGGTCACACTTTCTCACTCTCCCCTTTGTCCGGGCGCGTAGGAAGGTGGCACCGAGCGCGAAAGTGTATTCGTTGTCGTCCCCGCCACCGTTATCGCCGTCGTCGTCGTCGTCGTCCTTCCTCCCCTCCTCCTCCTCGTCCTTCTCCTCTTCCTCCTCCTCGTCATCGGTGGCAGCGGCGGCGGCGGCGGCGGCGGCGGCGGCGGCGGCGGCGGTGGCGGTGGCGGTGGCGGTGGCGGTAGCGGTGGCGGTGGCGACGTCGGCGGGTGCAGACGTGACCTACTTGCGCTATTGACCTGTTGGCGACGCCTGATAGGCGAAGGGTTGAAAGGGGAGGACTAGGGACGGAAGAGGTGGGTAGAGTCCAGATGAAGGAGGTGGTGGAAGGGGTACCGCGGGGAAAGGCAATGGATTGGACGGCGAGAGGGTCGGTGCGAGATGCACTTGACGCATCAGGACGCGAAGAGAGTGAGGGACTGCCGCATGCGGTTCCAGCGCGCGCAGCCTACCACCCGCGCGCTAACCACCCTTTCCCGTATATATCCCGCACTCAGGATGGTCTCGGGATTCCGCGTGTTGCGCTTTCAAAGGTCTCATCCTCCTCCTCCTCCTCCTCGCTCGCCCGCCCGCCCTCTCTCCCTCCCTCCCTCTGCCCGCCCCGCGGCGCGTAACTAGCTTCTTCTTCCTGCGCCGTGCTGGCGCAACGGAAATATGACGTTCAATGTCGTCATCTTTGTGCGACCGTCGCGCCCGCGATATCCAATCAAACGCGCCTGTCTCCGCGCAGAGCCGGAGACTCTCGATTCGAAAACGATGACGTTCCGCTTCCTTTGAGAGAGACAGGAAGAGATAGATAGATAGATAGATAGATAGATAGAGAGAGAGAGAGAGAGAGAGAGAGAGGCACGCGCGCTCAAATCGTAAACGAAACATCATTGACGCGATA
>NW_020229952.1:1540000-1602500 GCF_003227715.2 Harpegnathos saltator | reverse complement strand
ATATGAGAGCGGAGTGTATAAACGTACGTAAATACCGGAACGCGAATGTTTCAGAGAGGTTGCGCTACATGGAAAATAGCTCGGTAACGGTTTGACGAGAGCCACAGGGTACGGGAGTGTACGGGGAGGGCAGTGCGCAGGATGGATGTAATTAAAGTGGTGACACGCTAGCCGTGGGGTATGTCTACCCCAATCCAAATCCCGTGCAACCCCCGGATCCTTGTCCCTCAAGATAATTCGGACACCGTGTAATCGATACGTCCTCTAGTCTGACGTACAGACAATTTCAAAACGGATAATTCGCGGGAGCTCCTCTCGCGGGGCAGGTCCGCCCTTCGAGAGATCGTAAAATCAGTTTTCCGCTCCGCTATCGCGTCAAACGGGAAATGTCATCGTCGACGACGACGACGACGACGACACACCCGATATACATATTATATATACAGGTTGTACCAAAACTCTGGAAACGGTCAAATATCTCGAAAACGAAACATTTCTGAGAAAAATGTTTCAACGTACAAAAGTTGTGTGGCTTCGAAGGATCTATTTCGTGACGCTATCAATTTGACTTTCGGATGACCCTGAAGAGCCCAGTAAAGATCAACATGAAAATTTTAAATGGAAATCCAAATTTTTTATAACACCGTCTTTTTCCACCGATCAATTTGAACAACTTTTGTCTAAAACATTTTTTTATTTGCCTAATATTTTTCTAGATATTTAAGAAGGATATAACTTTTTCCTGATAACTTTTTCAATATTTAACTTACAATATCTCACTACTTCGTCGGAAGAAACAGCGGTACTAGACTTTTTTACTCTATTTACTCTCAAGAATATATTTTGACAATAGCGCCTTGACTTTTGTTAAGTTATTAACTTTTGGAAATTTTAAAATCATCAAATTAACCAAAATCAGGGCGCTACTGGAACAATATATTCTTTCGATTACTCTAAATAGAGTAATAAAGTCTAGTATCACTGTTTCTTCCGACAAGTAGTGAGATATTGAAAAAGTTATCAAGTTTTTCTTAAATATCTAAAAGAATTAGGCAAATAAAAAAATGCTTTAGACAAAAGTTGTTTAAATTAACTAAGGTGGAAAAAGATGGTGTTGTGAAAAATTGGCGTTTCTTTTTAAGATTTTTATGTTGATTTTGACTGGGCTTTTCAAGGTCATCCGAAGGTCAAATTCATAGCGTCAGGAAATAAAAGTCCTTTGAGGCCATACAACTTTTGTTTGAAACATTTTTCTCAGAAACGTTTCTCGAGATATTTGACCGTTTCCAGACTTTTGGCACACCCTGTGTATATCTGATATATACATATATGATATTTACGCGCTGTATCTCTCATAAATCTATCTCTCGCGCGTAACCGACTGCGTAATCTTGCTTTACAACACGACCATTGCGGCGCGCGATTTTCATATAAAAAATGCATCTCCGCCTGAACGTATTTCGCATACTACTTGGCGCGAAATATTTGTCGTTTTGAGCTGAGCTGCGTAACCCCTGCCGTGCGCGCAAGTTTACTGTTGACACGTTCCAACAACATATCGCTGATCCATTTTACAGGACGTAGAGTTCGTCAAGCGTGCGCGCGCGGGCGCGAGGCGGAGTCGCAACCCGGTAAAATAAGAATTACAGAATTTCGTTATTTGGAATCCCTCTTCTGGATTTTGCTCCGACGAGCGCAAAAGTTGCAGTCGAAAGCGCCGCCCGCGCCGGCTTTGCCTACGAACTTTGGCACTCGATATGACATTAATGAAACGCAAATACCGGTGACAGCGAAATATAAATATTAGCGACAGTGAAACACGCACTTGACGGCCGCGCATCGGCGGAAAGTTGCAGGAGAATCTTCGTGCGCACTACGGCAAATAATTACTCGCCCGAACTCGGAATATATATCCACACGGAAAAGTTTGTTCAGATGTGAAAAATAATAACGGATTGGGCCGACCGGATGGAAGCAAACAGTAACGCTCGCTCGTATATATACTCGTATATTATTTTCGAAGGCTGCGCGCTAAACTATTGCGCGCGCGGCGATCAATATGCGGGCTTCTGTATCGGGCAAACTCATCGGGTCTTATATAACAATTCCTCGCGCAACAGCATCTCGCTAGAGTGATTAACATAGGGTAGTATTTAAGCCGATCAGCGAAATCAATCGATTACCGGCGAACAGTGCATGTAGGACCACCAGGATTACGCCATGATTATTGCTGAGCCATCTGTGGAAACGCTTCAATGCGCTTTGTGTAAATTTCGCGCATAGTTATCCCCGCATGGCCAAGATTACCAAAGAATTCAGCCCCGGCCGCGCGGCATTGGGGCGAGTCCCGTTGTTCCGTTCGCCGTTGAGCCGTTAATTTTACGCGTTTTCAGAACAACAAGCGAATTACAACGCATCGCGTTCGCAGTGCCCGCTGCAGCACCGATCTCGTGCGATGTATTCTCCGCATTTTGCGGAAAACTTTCCGCTGCTTTCCACCGCGGATGATCGCCCACGCATCTTTCCCTCGATATTACAGACCAGGAAAAGCTGATTTTTGGGGAGGTGATGTCCTTGGGAGACAAACAGAGACGCGATACTCACCAAATAATCGTCGCGCGATTAGTGTATGCGGGTCGGTCCAGCCAATTACAAGCATACGTTTGAACAAACTTGCAGCAAATACTCACCTGAAACATAAAAAAAATTAAATTAAATTAGCACGCGGTGCATGAGTCATGTTTGCGGTAAGTTTCCATGGTAATGAGACAAAGGTCGGATCGGGCGCCGCGTGATTATTTGCGCGCAATTATTTGACTGCTTGGAAACAAAATTGCGTGTACTTTGAGATTTAATTGTTCCGTTGCGCAAACATATCGGCAGATTACAGCGGAAATTCGCCGACGCGTTTGCCGCTGGTAATTATCGTGGACCCGGCGATGGGCCATAATGGTGAGAGCGAGAATAAAAGTCGTTCAAGAAAAAGGCGAGCGCGCTCTCTCTCTCTCTCTCTCTCATCAGGCATCGATGGCGAAAGTGGCGAGCTTGAGAGGCGAGACGTTAATCATGGCTCGACATCTCATTATCGTTTTGATTAGCGCGTGTAACCGTCTCGGCTGCCGGTGGTTACGAGCACTCTCTACACGAAGACGATCAAAGTTCCGCGCTTTGCTCAGGCACTTCACGGCCCAGAAGTTGTCTTAATGAGCAGGTCAAACGTTCCATTTTAACGGCACAATCATATTGCGACGAACCAAAATGTATCTGACGTCCCCCATGAATCAGCAATTAGATCGTGCCGTCGTGCGAACGACGCGCCACGCAGCTCAAGAGAGAGATCTGTTTGTTGTATAAAAAAAAAAAAAAAACAGAGAACAAGAAAAAAAATATTTTTATCATCAATACAAAATAGAGTTTCTTTAGAGATACTTTGACGCGCAAAGACTCTCTTCGGAAAAAAAAGTACTCCAAGACACGTCGACAAGCTGACGTGTAATTGAGAATAGATGTCGATTGGTTAAATAATAACAGACACGATCAGACATCGGAGGCATTCTCCCGTTAATATCTGTCGCGCGTAAAAATGGAGGTACATTCGCGTGAGCACGCGTAGGGAAAAGCGCTTAGACGACGGCAGGATTCCTCATTTTCACGTGCCGCTTGCATGACAAATATTTTCTGCTCGAGCAGACAATCCATTCCTACGCATGCCTGACCCAATTCAGCATGCGATCGTGGAATAGGTATTGCGAAGGAATAGACATCGCCATTGCCTGCACCGTGTACAGGGTGTTTCGGACTTGTGGATAAAAAATGTATCCGGTCGGTGGGATTGAATCGAGAGCTGAGAAATGTCTCAGCTGATCGTGCGATTATACACGCGCTGTGTATCGATCATCGATATTTCCAAGAATTCTGCTCACCTTCGCACCATCAGCGGAATGCGGCCTTGCCCCCCACCCACTCTCTCGCGTTATTATTGACCAGGCGGCCGTTGATCCCGCTCACGCGTCACTTTAAAGAGCTGTCATTTGCAGCACGCGTGCGTACATCAGCGGCACAGTGGTGGTGCCAGCGCGGTCGCTAATTCTCCCTCCCATCAGCGATCCTTCTTTTTGCACGTTTGTGCAAAGTGCATTCAAATAAAAAAAAAAGTGCCGTGCGTCGCGGCATTTCTTTCGATAAACTACGAGATTTGCGAGGAAGAACAAGACCACGTGGACTACCGTACTGTAGAGAATCTGAAGAGCGGAGAGCATAGCTCGCAATATAAAAGGCTGACAACCTCAGGAGCGATTATTTATTTAATTAATTCACACAAATCTGTGCTCGGTAAGACCCTTCCGTTGTCGGTTTTGCGGGTTCCATTAGTCGGTTGAGCCTCATAATTCTGAAACACCCTGTGCATGTGGAGCACATCGGTGTGTTCCACGGAGCGCGCGGCGGTACAATGGAACCGTCGCGTTTCGTTTTGCGCGCAACACAGCACGTCTACCGCGTCTATATAGCTGCCGTCGTGCCAATCTCCCTCGCAGATTTCCTAGAAGCGAAGGGGATGTTAATTATAATTCTACGTCGATAATAAGGCTAAGCCGCTTACACGGAGTACGCAATGAGTTCGGCAGGATTAGACGTACATGCAGCGAAGCACTAATCGTCTAATCGTCTTTGATCATTCAAGAACATACATTGATAATAATGCAAAGTGTGTCCCAAGTTCACCAAGTGTCGCCAAGTACCATTCGCCGTGAAATTTGTCGATCGACTTGGCTTAAAAGCTCCCTTCGCAAAAATGTGTAATGACGTTCGCGGCCTCTCCATTGTCATTCGAGGAAGATCCTCTCCTTTTGTCCGCGAGCCATCCGAGTCGCGACGATAAAAGATTAGAAGGGTGCAGTCGATAGAGGGACAGCAGACACGATTTATGTCGAATTCCCCCCTTCATTATCATTGTTACTATTATTATTATTACTTCAAACGGAAACCTCGCTGCTGATCTCTGTTAGTATCTCATCGCGTTTATAACTCGAGCGTCGTGTACTTGGCACGCGTTATTTCACATCTCGACTAAATCTAGCTGCATCTCGTCGCTCGTCCGAGCCGACCCGCGAGTGTTTGTTAACACCTGGGGAACGATCTCGACCGCTTCTCATTGGTTACCTGAGCGCCGATAGGGGGCACTGCGTCCATTAAAGAAGTTTCACCTATTCAAGCGAATGACGATGAAATTGCGCGCGTATCCACTCCGTCGTTCAGGCAGCGTTTAATGGTTAATGGAGTTCCAAATCAAATTATTGCTAATGAGTAAAGTTGCCGAGGGTAGCACAGAGCGCGCACGCCGCCGCGCCGCGCCGGAGCGAATGCTGCCTGCAAATTATACAGAGTGCCGAGCACTTACAACGTGTCTTCTTTCGCGAAAGTCGGTGTGTCGTCGGAAGGGACTTCCTGCCGGACGAATGCGTGTTCATTACGCGCAGACATGAGCCGCGCAGTGCGAGTCGCTTCCGATCACGCTGCGGACGAGCGCGATGTGTCGTAACTTGCATTATGCAAAATAAATTCTCAGCGAGAGAGACCCGGCGCTCGCAGAGCCGCGCTCGTGTCGATCGAACGTGACGACGACGACGACGACGACGACGACGACGACGACGACTCGCTGGTGAATCTCGTTTTCGCGCCGCGCGGCCAAATGATCGTCGCGTTGTCTCGCCGGAAGATTCCAGTTAGGCTGCTTTCCTAACGCAATATACAACGCGACAGATTCGCGACCTGGAATTGGCAATTAACGCTGTCACCGGCGTATAATCGTATCTCGAGAAACGCGTAATTTATCGACTCAAACTCCTAATTGGCTGCGGTATATGTCATGTCGTTAGGGAGCCGCGCACAACTAATTCCCGCAGTCTAACTTCGACATGATGTACCAGCTACGTACCCAACTAGGCACTATAGGAACACGTCGCGGTATGAACGTAAAGGAGCCCGATTCTCACCTTCCCGCTGCGGAGTATAAACAGCTGGCACGGGGAGCGGATTCCGTCTCATTGTTACTTCCGGGCCAGCAAGCACCCCTCATTAAGAACACGCGTAATTACGGTCTAAGAAAAAAATTGCCGGCGCTATCGTGTCTCTTACCTAAAGCACATCCTCCGCTCGTTAATCCTTTGTCGCTAATGGCAAAATCTGCGTGCCGCGCAAACGGCCGCAAATGTTCGGCCAACGTCAAATATAATTTTCCTCCCTCCTCTCTTTTCTCAGCGTGGAGGTGCGCGACAGATAATATAATAATAATCACCGCTCCTTCGCTCCCCCGCGAACGATAAGTCGGCTGCTGTTAACAGAGATATAGTTTCATCGGCCTGAATCTTTTCGCACGACTCTCGACGTCGATCGCGACCGGGCGACTCGACGTCGCCGACAAAGAAATCTAAACGAGATGCGACCTTAAGTGCGCCCGACGTCCAAAGCCCAGCGACTTTGCCGCACATTTGCCGAGCGCGCGTACAACGCCGCCGGGATTACTCGAATAATAAAATAATAATAAAAGAAACATTTATGCACTAGTCGCGCGAAATATTATTGCTGTCTCGGAACGTAGCCGCGCGCGCGCGCGGTGCTCTCAAATTATACGACATATTTCAAAGTTTCGCACGATTTCTCCGTCCCGCTCGACGTACGTCTCACATAAATCGTTACATCGCGAGCCCGCGGCGCGCTTGGGCGTGCTCGTGTCAACACACGTGACACGACGCTCCATTCGAGCCGCCACGGACGATCGGTTCATGTCTCTTTCATGAGGCGGTGCCGTGATAGGTTCGACGTGCAGCGGAAAGAAGCAGCGTGCGCGCGCGCGCGTTTACATCGCGTTGTTTATACCCCCCTTCTTGCTCGGCGGGAGGAGCGACGACGACGACGGCGACGACGGTCGTCGCGGAATAAAGTTCCGACCGTTGTTTCTTCCGGATGAGTACGTTGCATCGTTAGAAAGGCGTCCAACTGTCTGGAAGTGGGAGGAGAAAGAAGTGGCGGACGAAGACAGCCGCCAGCGCGCGCTGCTGTTCATGCTCGATGCCGGGAACGATGCCTACTAGCCTTCAGTCGCGTTTTGATCAGGTCGAAGGAGCAAGCGGGATGAGAGGCTAAAGCACGACGGCGAGGTGAGGTAAGGTGAGTCGAGGTGAGGCTGTGGAGCGAATCCCCATGGCAACGGCTTCACTACGGATTCCATTTACCTATCGCTATGGAAACGTGGGGTGGCGCTCAAAGCCGTGTAGAGAAATGGAAAGAGATGGATGGAGATAGAGAGAGAGAGAGAGACAGAGAGAGAGAGAGAGAGAGAGAGAGAGAGAGAGAGAGAGAGAGAGAGAGAGAGAGAGAGAGCGTGGGAGGGAGAGAGCACAAGCGCGAGAACGGTGGGGTGAAAAAGAGGGACAGAGAGAGAGAGAGAGAGAGAGAGAGAGAGAGAGAGAGAGAGAGAGAGAGAGAGAGAGAGAGAGAGAGAGAGAGAGAGAGAGAAGGTAGATAGATGGAGAGAAAGTGAGAGGGATGCGCAGGGCGACGAAGAAAGACGGTAGATGGAAGAAGTAGAAGAGAGACTGTTAGAGGTGGACGAAGGGTGGCCAGAACACCCTATAGGATCAAGGTAGGAACCAAAGTGGTCGTCAGAAACGATAACACATCAACAACAGATATATCGATCAACGTCCGCGCGGCCAGTGTACCGCATGTGCTGTCCGATACACCGAAATTGTCTCTTGTAACGTGTTCCTTTTGAAAACCGATTGATCCCAAACGCGGCTGCTCTCCCGCGTTGTCACGCGCCGCTTGCGACAGCAGGGAAGCCGCGAATTAGCTGTGAACAGGGTTATACTTAGCGCGCGAGAGATAGAAACTGCAACAGGTTTCCACCTTTCATTAACGACTAATAAAAAAAAGATAAAAGTGCAAAGGATGGAAACGAAGAGAGAAAGAGAGAGAGAGAGAGTGTATGCGTATGTGTGTGGTGTGCGTGACGGAAAACTTTATATTTGAAAGCAAACGAAGTTCTTCCCTGAATCTCTCTTCATCTTCATCAAAGTTAGTTGTCGAGCAGAAAACAAAAATTTGCCAATTCGAGTATCGTTGGCGTGAGGAACTTATATATTAATAAATATCATCATCCTCGCACGCGCGCGCGCGCGCGCGCGTGCTTGTCTGAACAAAGTAGCCCAACATTTATGCGAGGATCACGATATCCTCATTACTCCGCGCGACGCAAAGTCGAGCGATGTGTCGTTATCGTTGGTATTAATTGCATTGCACGAAACCTAAACTCATTACCCCAGCCGGCGGCCGTCAGCGTGCTCTCTGTGTGCATTTTAATTAATTAACTATCGTGCGTTTCCGTGTAAATTGTCACTCGGAGACGTCGCACACGCAATTTTCTCCGTTCAGTCCAGCGTGACAGCGCGCTACAGCCGCGGATCGAAAATTGTCGCTTGTACTAAATCCAGCAACTTTTGTTTGCGCAACCCTTCCCCCTCCCCCCCCCTCGGGAGAAATGGATACTCTTTCTTTTTTTTTTATTAGCAGTCATAACTCACGGCTTGTGTGTATTTGCGTCAACTTTGCCGGGATCGATCGACGTACGTGGCTTAATAAATTTCGGTACGCACACAGGATCGCGCGCACACGCCGGGCGAAGGTATACGTGACTTGCTACAGGCGCGCGGGATTACTTGGGAAACGTTTTCTCTTATATATATAGGTCGTGTACACCTAAATTTTACGCGAATTTCAAAGTAATTCCTCGTCACGAAAATGGGTTTACGTGTTGGGCCGCCGCGCCCGCGCCAACGGCAAAAAAAAGAAGAAAGTAACGCATCCTCCGCGCGCGATGGCTCTCACGCTGCAATGAATTTAAAACCAACAAACTTCGAACTAATGCGCGGCCGAGTGTCCGGGCGCGAGCGCGAGGATAGATATTGAAAAACGCGTATCTCGAGCGTTCGCACGGATATTATGAGCGCGGAGCGGAACCCTATGCCTATTGACGGAATAATATGGCGTCCGATGGTCGATAAAGGGAAAAGGATCTTCAACGAGCACGATCGAACCTCTGGTAGCGGGCCTACCAATTGTACCATTCTCCAAGGGCTTTTCCATGCAGCGGTACTTCATCCCCTTTTACTTCTGTAGTACGAATGGAACCAGCTCTACGCGGGGCCGTAAGCGGATTGCGATGGAATTGAAGTTGGCCTCGCTCTATGCTTTGAAGGTCCTGCGAGAGGGAGAGCCGCGCCTACGAGCTATATTGCGCGCGCGCGAGCGGTGCAGGCGTCCTTGTGGACCTTTCAACCCTTTAATTGCTACCGTCGTATTCATCGTCGACAACTGTGGAAAGGTTCTTCAAAGTAAACCACCCAATCACCGCCGGCAAAACGACTTCACACGCGCTGATTAATCATGAGCAACGGGGATCAAACGGGGGAGTGAGGCCACCACTATCGACTTTCGATAGTGGCGCACGCGAGCGTGCATCCGCGCGGGTATGAATTTCCCTCTCCCCCCCCCTCCTCCTTTACCGGAAAGAATTCACCGGTAGCGGTGAACGAAAATGTCGCGTCAAGTTAAATACCGCGCTAAATCATTCGGTGCGCCTCGTGTAGGAGATTGCGTTCCCGAAACACAAAAAAGAGATATTCGTATTCGATAGAAACATTTTCGACGCGGAAACCGGCCCGGACGGAATCACACGAGCACGCGTTTCGCGTCTCGTGCTATGTATGGGATCCAATTTCGTCCGCGACTTTGTCGCGGCGACGTTTCGCGCTTCGCGAGCGCGGAATCGTGCGGATTAGCGCGAAATCGCGAAAGATCGTAAAGTGCGCTTTCTCTGTCTGTCTCTCTCTCTCTCTCTCTCTCTCTCTCTCTCTCTCTCTCTCCCTCTCTCTCCCTTTTTCTCTCTCTCTCTCTCTCTCTCTCTGGGAGCGCAACTTTTCGTCAGTTCTTTGAAATGGGAAAATAGAGGAGAGGAGCCTCTCGCTCGCGCAGGTTCAACGAGTAGTTTTCGCGAAAGATTCGATGAGCTTATAAGCGCATTTAAGCTATTGGACTTTCCGGCTTGCCACCTCTCCCTCTTCCCCGGCGCATTTCTGACCAACCTTTCGGCGGACAGCGGCGACGACGAGAAGGGTTGAACGTAATTAATTGCGATTTCACTCTTTCCTGCACTTAATGCCGTCCTCAGTCCTGCGGTCGTCCTTCCCCTACCTGCATCCAGTTAAATCGCAATTACTCAGAGACGCGCGCGGCAGCTAGGTGCTCGGGCAAGCGCGGACAAAGCTGAAGAACGGACAAGGACGAGACGACGGCGAGGGAAGACTATTTGTTTGAGTCGCATGAAACGTGTCATGCTTATGTTTTTCCTGTTCTTCTTGAAGATTTTAGTTACCGCTCTCTCTCTCTCTCTCTCTCTCTCTCTCTCTCTCTCTCTCTCTCTCTCTCTCTCTCTCTCTCTCTCTCTCTCCCCTCCCTTATCGCGTTCAATTTCTCATGCCTATTAAACCGATAAAAAACTGCTGACGGAGATATTGCAGCTGAAGCGCCGCGGGAAAACACGCTTCTCCTCTCGAAAATATTCCCGCGGCTGGAGAAATGTATGGACAATAGCGTCAAGACGCCGACAACGCGCGGCGCGCCTCTCCTTCTCCCATAAATAGCGCGAAGGAGCAGGCGGCAAGACAAATTACTCCGCGCTTCTCTTTTGAAACTGTTGCATCCTCGGTATGCCGAATTAATCGCGCAGGCACCACCTTGCACCCTCGCGATTCGAAAGTAAGGAATTTCGCTCATTAGTTAGCCGCGTAATTAAAAAGCCTGCGCGTCCAGCCCAAACAGATAACGAAAAAGGAACGGGGCTAGAAGTTCAGTAACCCTTTCTCCCTTTAATTCCCTGCCGTCCCTTCCGTCGCTTCCGCCGCCCTGCACCGAACGGTTTTCCATCCTCGAGCAATTGCTCCGGCCTGTGCGCTCCTCGTCGCGGGGAGGGGGAGGGAGAGGGAGAGGAAGAGGAAGAGGGAGAGAGAGAGAAAGAGAGAGGAGAGAGACAAAAAAGGGAAGGAAGGGGGAAAAAAACGAAAGTACTAAGTGGGGAAAGGGTGGGACAGAAGAGGGGCAAGGGCGGCGGAAGGAGGGCGGACCTTTTTATAATTGCAAAGCGCTCGCCGCTCGAGCAAAGCGGGGTCTTTTGAAGCGTAAGATCAAGGCGATCGGACGGGAGAATAAATGCGAATAAATCTCACCACCCACGTTGTAAAGGCCGTGTGCCTCGTTCATCGGCGAGAGCGGTTAAAGGGCGGCACGTTGTCGAAAAGCGAAAAGCGGGGGAGGGGAGGCATTAGATAAGTCGCGTTTATCAATATATCGGCCCGAGATCGATTGCGTGATGATGATTCGCGCAAATTAGAGAGCGTCTTCGTTTGCCGCGAAGACAAAGGTGTTTGACAAAAGTGTTGCTCGACGTTGCGCACCTCGCGTGTGTGTGTTCACATCTCTCGCACATCGATCGATGATATTAATCGGAAATCGGAAATACATTAGGCGTCGCGCTTTCTCGACGAAAATCTGCGAACCGGTTGTTCGCGTCCGTGTTGTCCCTTCATTCGCGTAAGTACAGGAAGTTCAGTCCTCTCGACTGAAGGTAACGCTCGTGACGTGGCCGGAAATATTGGTCATTGTTAACCGGCGCTTATTCGGAGAGAGAGCCACACTCCAGCGTCCGGTAGGCGGCAGCATCTCTGATGCTGAAGCCGCGCTTGCAACAGCAGCTTTTCGGAGCTTGCATCGCGTGGCGCCACCCCTCAGGGAAGCTCGGAAACCCTTATCGCCCAGTGCGCATCAACTTCGAGCTTTGTTGAATAATGTAAAATCGCGTCCATCGCCGCGGATTTTCCGCCCCAGAATCTCCCCGTAGAAACTTCGCACGCGCGAATGCGAACGCGAAATTAGAATACGCACTCGTGAGATTCCTGATGGATATTGAATCGCGTATAAATGTGACTGAAGCGACGCGAACGGTCGTGTGCAGTTTGCCGGCCGGATGAAAATCTCTACGCGATTCTCCCCGTCGGTTTTTTGCGGACGATACTCTCTCAGGGTAGTCTCCGGTTGTTCGCAAAAATATCCCAAATAGTTCCTCAACACGCCGCACATTTTTCAAACACATCCCGGTGATTCCGCAAATTTACAATAAACTGTACTGGAGGATGATAAAATGACCATTCGATCCCACCACTCGATGCTGTGGTAAAGAGAGACTCTACAACCCCCCGGTTGATGCCGCGTCTTTCTCAATGAGTAACATGTCGTCACTTGTCGCGTCTCTTCCGTGCGAGATCTCCGGCAACGTGTGGTACGTAATTAGTGATAATTGAGACACGCTGCTACCCCCGGAGCTACCCCCGAGTTGAAGCACTCGTGTTTACTGTTACTGGCCGTACATGAAACATCGCCTCGCCTCGCTCGCTCGGTTCGCGCAATTCGCCGCGAAAATATATTCCGAGGTCAACGTCTTTGTCGACGGACGATGACGCTGCGCAGGATATCCGGTCGCGGTTCAAGGCCACAGCGCGACTTTCAGCTGAGCACCCCTTCTCGCCTCGTTACCTACGGTAGCTCGCAGAGGGCGGCATGTGTCCTTGGTTTTCTCGCGATCGATCGCGGAGATTACTTTCCGCCGGATTCTGCTCACACCAGCGCGTTTCTATCCGACCGTTACGAATCATTTCAAACGTTTTACAAGCCCGTCGCGCGGCGAGCGTTCGATGCCTGTTGCAATAACCATGGGCTTTTATGACCGACGCCGTATGAAAATACGGCGAGTAATACGGAGACAGTAACGGAGTTCCTAATTCTAGACAGGCGATACGCCACTCGCATACGTGTAGCTGTGGACGAGCAACACGAGAGCGCGCAGGCGTTGCGTGTGTGAGTGAGTGCGCCGAGAATATCGTGGAAGCTGTCTGTAACCGTTACGAGCTGCCGCACTGAAATCATTAACGATTTAGAGCGGAGAACATATTAAACTGTTTACAGCCAGCTACGTGGCTCTCGTTCTCGTCGGAACCGACGTGTCGGCCCCTTCCCTCTCCCCTCCCTCGGAACAGGCCGAATGATCACTCAAATCGCAATCGCGCGCGCCTCGCACGTTGAGCGTTTAATTTTAAAGAGGTCAGTGAACCGCGCGACGATACAAAACGGCGCGGAGCGCCGTGTAACCGTGGCCAATGCAATTCCCGACCGATACGCATACATTGTTCATACGTCTCCGCCGTCGGTCGATGCGTTTTATTTTTACGTTTCGGATTATCAAGTATTTATGCTCGGTCGGCGAAGGCCGGAGCTCCTTTCAGCGTAAGCTACACACGGCGCGCACGGGAAGTATGACTTTGTCGTCGAACGGGATCTTTACGACTGATCGCGTAATCGTGCCGGCCGTCGGCCACGTAGTTCGCACGACTCATAAACAAGCCCGCGCACAGAGATTGGAGAGCCTCATAGGAAGAGAGTGGCAAACTGATCACGTGACCAGGTCTCTGCTGATTCGACGGAGGCACAAAGTTTTCTCGACCAATCAGAATGTATCGATGTAGCAAGACGACAGGTTGGTCTTACAGCGAGCTTCGAAAACGGTCTGGGTATTTTATATCTGCGCACAAGACACAAAATTATGTAAATAATACATATATTCTACGATTCTAATTCTATGTAAATCGAAGCGACAAATGTTCTTTCGCAATTAATACTTATTACTTGCGGATATCTGATTGTTATTGCTGTTATTAATTCGTAGGCGAATATCTTGTGCGACGCTGACTCGTCGTAACCTCCTCTAATTGACAGATTGACAGACTGACAGATGTATTGGGTTGGCAACCAAGTGATTGCGGATTTTAAATAAGAATGGAAATTCAAAATTTTTAATTTGCTTTTTTAAATTTTTTTCAATGCATGTACGCGACACATTGAGCTTCTCTGCAATATCACGTGTTGTGCTATGACGATCTGAATCGATAATAGCCTTGATGTGGGTCTCATCGACCTCAACTGAACGGCCAGATCGTTGAGCATTTTTCAATGAAAAATCACCAGAACGAAATCTGGCGAACCAATTTTGACACTGCCTTTCTTTCAAGGCTTCATTCCCATATATACGGCACATAACTTCTTGTGTGCTTGCGATGCGTTCTTGCCTTTTCGGAAATAATACAATAAAATATGTCTGAAGTGCACGTCTTGCTGTTCCATTTTTAAATTGCGATGAAAACAAAACTAAACAACTAATCGATATAATTTTTGCACTAAATGAAAGGTAGAAGTCCAAACAATAAGAAAAAAATATAGGTTAGGTACTTTGAACACGTTAACGAAACAAAAGAAAGTGTAAAATCCATCTGTCGACAAAATCCGCAATCACTTAGTTGCCAACCCAATATGTGCGTCAGATTGCTTTGAAAACTCACTGTAAAACCAACCTGTTGTCTTGCTATATCGATATTCTAATTGGTCAAGAAGACTTTGTGCCTCCATCGAATCAACACATACACACACTGGTCACGTGATCAGTTTGCCACTCTCTTCCTATGAGGCTCTCCAACAGAGACGGGTCGTCTTCCGACGAGTCGGAGGAGTCGCGCAAACTCCGGAAGAACAATACACGCCGCGACCGGGCGCGGCGGTCAGCCCCGACCGCTGGCGCGGACAAAAAGCTCAGGAGAAAAGGTGCTCGCGAAAAGAACATTACGAGCGAGCGACGGAATTGGCGTACGCTGCGCGACTCTGTGCGATTAAACCGAACGGGAGAAGTCGTGCCGCCATTATATCCCATTTACACGAGCGAAGCTTTTTAATGAATAATTCAATCGACCTGCTTTTTCGGTGGAGGATCTCATTAGGAATGTACCTCACTTTTTTGCGACGAGAGTCGAGAAGCTGGCGCAGTGCAACCGCCGCGCGCTCACGGGTGAAAGAGAGGAAGGGTGAGAGAAAGAAAGACAGACAGAGCGAGAGGGAGGGAGAGAGGGAGGGTGGGAGGGAGGGGGAGACCGCGATCCCCTTTCCGCGACTTCATTTTACACCACGAGACTATCCGCGGAGTAATGTCCCGCAACAGTCATTTTTATAACAATACCGCGCGTGCCGCGAGCGTGTGTGCGTGCGTCGTCGCGCACACAGAGCCGGCCGGATCGATCGCGGTGCACCGTCGTCACAACTGCGCTTTCATTGTAATCGCACAGTTACAATCTGTAAGCGTGAGTATAAATAAGAAATAAAGAGCTGGAAAAAGCTGGAGCAAGTGCGAACAATGGTATTGGATGGTATATCCACTCAAAGCGTGTGTCGCGTTTCCTTTTCTAAAGGAGAGAACGAAGAGAGAGAGAGAGAGAGAGAGAGAGAGAGAAAACAATTTTATTGCCCCTTTAGAAAGGGGAAATTCCACTTGTGCGCGTATTAGCGCACCTACGGATCTAGTGGCAATATATTCGATGAAGAATGGCACCTGTCGAAAAGAGAAAAAAAAGCAGAAAGAAAAGCAAATAACAATTCCGACTTCGAGATCGAGTGGGAGTCGAGGAGGGATTGAAGACCTCATCCGGGCCGGCTCGCATAGCGAAATCTCTGATAATTGCGAGAGAAAGAAAATTGGAGCTCAATTGGGGGACTCGACATGTACGATGATCCAAAAGTACTCTCGAGCGGCTTTCAGACTGGACATCTCTCCCGGACTGGACGACGAGTCTTTCCTTTTTGCAGACCAAAAGTTGTTGATCTTGAATGGATCTTCGTAGTAAGTTCTCTTGCCCTCCTCGCACAGACACACACACACACACACACACAACACGCATACACAAAGCGCACGGTAAAAGTTCACCGAAAACGTCGCGTTACTCTCTCGATTTGAAGCGACTGCAACAAGAGGCTGCGCGCACTAAAAGCTGAATTAACGAGTCGCGCAGCGCGCGCCAACGAGCCGAGTCTTCATAGACTGCCGGCATAACGTGACAGAGACAATACTCGGCGCGCGCGCTAACGTTTTAGCACCCATCGAGGCGACGTTATTCGTCATATCGGACACGCGTTAGGGTCAGTCGTAAAACGTCGATCGCCGGATCACGATTGCGTCGTTCGTTCTACTCCTTCGTTCTTTTTTCCCTTTTTTCTCCCCCCCCCTCTTTCTTTTCACTCTCTCTCTCTCTCTCTCTCTCTCTCTCTCTCTCTCTCTCTCGTCTCCTCGGGTCCTCGTCTCCGCCGTCGCGTCGTTACCGCTCTTCTCCGTTATGCCCGCGGTAACGACAGACACGCCGACGCCTAAGGGCCGTTCACGTTTACGAGCACGAACGGAGACGGGAGATATCGGCGGAGAAAATGAGTCGGAAAAGTGCGACGGGAGCACCCCTGGCGATCGTCATTGCTTGACCCTTCTCGCAGTCTTTCACCCTAGCGACAGACACGTAGACGCGTGTGCTGCGCGCACACAGACGGCAGAGATGGAAAGAAAGAAAGAAAGACAGACAGACAGACAGACAGACAGACAGACAGACAGACAGATAGACAGACACACACATGAAGACTTGTGTACATAGAAAGACGCGCGAGCGCCAATGGTGGTTAGCGACGGTGCAGATTCTCCTGCTCCATCCTGCAGCGGCAGTCCGAGCGAGTCCGGATAAGTGCTCGATTTCATTCTCATTCTCCGGGGGATAGTTACACGGATTACATTCTCACTATGGCCCGATAATTTTCGTTGAAAAGCGAACGACCCCGAGCAGCGCCGGTGAGCGACGCCGCTGGACACCTCCCGCGCGCGGTTCCCCGTCGCGGCTCGCATTCGGAGAGATTCCGCGACGATTTCCGCGCGACGTCTCGGCCGCGCGATGCGTCTCGCGGCCGTGCAAACGAGCCGTGACAGGCGGCGCGATAAGCCGGCGCGTTACCAAGTGTCTTTGATTTATCGAGTGTCATTAGGGGGTAGTTTCGGGCCAAACAACTCGACTTTCCTCGGAGTTTTATGGAGCTCCGTTACATTGAAATTCGGCGCGAGGCGCTCGACAATCTTCGATGTAAGGTGCGATCGATCACTATCTTCTTCAAGCTCCTCCGGGTGACTCCGCCTAATGCGACTCCAAGTTTTTCACTTCGCGATTCGTATATACGACGCCAACTTTCGCGCCGTGGCCCGAGGCCGGGATATATGGAACGTCTCTATATCGCGGATCTTTTAAACGGCTCTCACACAACAAAGATAGAAATGCATCCGCTGGGTGCTGGTCGCGCGCTTTTGACGCTCGCGCGCGCGCGCGCGCGCCTTTGACTCGCTTTTTCTCGAATTATCGCGCAATCGACGCGATATCGCTCTGTCGAGAACGGAATGTCGGGACGGTAGGTAGATGAAAACAATTTCGCTGATGGCGCTGATGCTGAACATTCGTCGAACACAACACACAGACCGGGGGGGGGGGGGGAAGGCAAAGAGGAAGAGAGAAATATCTAATGAAAGTGCGACAAGTGGATAATATCAGCCGTATAGGTGAACTACGCGAGCAGCCGGTGCTGTCTTCGTAATCCGAATATGTCTCCAGAGAGAGAGAGAGAGAGAGAGAGAAAGAGAGAGAGAGAGAGGGGGTGGAGGGAGAGGGGAACGTTAATGCAAGCGTGTGCCCTGAGCTCTCGGTGCTTCGCGGAATACGTTAACACATGTTGCTGCGCGACAACCGATATATCCCTCATTCCACCGGCCCCGTTCGGTTCTCATCTATTTTTTATCCCGGATTCGCGACACCCCGAGGGTCGCAGCTGCACTCCATTTCGAAGAACAATCTCTGCATATTTGAAATCTATCCCTGAGTCCGTACGCTGCATGTACGTAACACAGCGCACACGTACGTGTGCCGCGCTACACGCGCGTGTGTATGCGTGTGTACACGTGTGTACACGACATAGAAACACGCGCACACACACACACACACTCATCGACGAGTACATGCGGCGCGAGAGAAGACACGTATGCAGAAATTGGCCGGAACTCCGGCGGAGCCGGCATCAATATATTATAGAAATTTATAAATTTTCGAGCACGTCCGGGAGGAGAGGAGGGGGTTGGGATGCGGCGGTGGCGGCGGCGGAGTCGCTCCTTTAAACTGGCGCGAGGGCAGAGCGACGACTATTTCTGCCGTTTTGACTGGTGAAATTTTCAAGAGGCCATCATTGATTTTACCCCCTCGCGCGTCGAGCGCCGCCCTTATTCCACCCTCCGCGCGCCCTTCTCAACCCGTACCTCGCATCGATCACCCGTACTGTCCACGCAAAATAACGATTAGCTCGAGAGCGCGACGTGTTCCCAGAGACATTCGTCCAGTCTGTAACTCTCGAAATTTTCACACGTACGCCGCGAGAGATCTGACCGCGCGCGCGCGACGACGCGCGTTACCTGCTGATTGATGAGAAAAAATGCGAGAGAGAATTTTGCGGATATGTGTGTCCCCGCTATCGAGTGACAGCTTCGTTATCAAGAATTCTCGGCAGAAGGAAATTTGGCTTCCGAATTTCGATTCGAATCGAATCGCGAACATCGAAAGAGTCAGTTGCGTTCCGTTGCTGAGGAAAGCTCTTATAATTGGGTCACACACAGAGCCACTATGAGATCACTCAAGGCAATCTCACATTGCGAACTAACTATCGCGATTTCGAAAGCGTGTCAAGATAAAGCGGTATCTGAGCGGCGCGTAATTAGGACGCGAATAGAAGCGATTATATCTCGCGGCGCAAATCGAATCATCGTACGTCGGCCTGCGCGCCAGCACACCTGACCTCTTCGGCGCGGCGGATACAGCCGGAATCTTAATCAACCTGTGCACAGTCGATGTATAAAACTCGGCGAAATCCGGAGAACTATATTTACCGGCCAGCCGGGGCGGAAGATATCGGCTCGGCCATAATTCAATGCAGCCGCCCGCAGTCGACTGAGGAAACGAATACGTGCGAGCGGACGCACTCGCGAGAGTCTCGGCGAGAGGGAGAGGCGGAGACGAAAGGGCGCAGCAGCCGCGTTAAATATTTAGAATTGTGAGTTATGGTATACCGCGTGTATAGGCGTCGCATTATCGGTAAAGACATCGAGTCCCAGGTGCGTCCTATGTGTTTACGAGTCTCCGAACGGCCCAACTTCAGGAGCGGCAAAGCCCAACGGGAACTTTGAAGGTTGTGTTTTGCCGGATATATCGCGGACCTGCACCAGGTGCACGCCGACTCCTAAGGCGGAGTATCCTTCGGCCTGGCCGAGGCGATCTCTTTTTTCCTTCTTTCCTGTGTGTGTGTGTGTGTTCAAGTAGGCTAAATTCTTCCTCGCGTGGAAACACCCTCGTCTCGGACCCCCCGAGGATCCCGGGGTTTCCATGGGCACGTAATCCTATCATACGCTCGTTCTTCTTCTTCTTCTTCTTTTTTTCGCGACATGTGCAGAGACGATGATGCATGGGTGTGTACGTATGTGTACATAATGGAGACGGCGCGGCGTCTCGGTGATCATTAGAGGCCGACGTAGATTATCTCGAAGCATATCAGAAAAGCGGCTGTCGACTTCGCGACGGATGTGGTTGATTCTTAATAGGTAGATGTGGCCGCCAAGTCTTTCTAGACTTCCAGCGGGGGTAGTCGTGATGGAGTCGCGATCGAGAGAGAGAGAGAGAGAGAGAGAGAGAGAGAGAGATCGCGAACGAGAACATTTCCATTTTCAGCGTAAAACAGACATTCGCGACAGAGATTCGCCGACGCGCCGTAAATATAATTTTTATAACTTTGGCACTTTATGGTGGTCGGCGCGTTTACGCCGAAACGAAGAACGAGGTTGACTCGGTCGTTAAAGCGGAGTTATCCCTTTTTTTACGCGCGCTATTTATCGATAACCGGGCCGCAGAACAACGGCGGAGTTAAACCGAGAAATATGTCTTTTTTCTTTACGAGTTTTGCTTTCACATACAGGCTGGTTGTATGTCGTTGTTCCTGGGAGTGATAGCTTTTGTTTAGGACAGTTTCCCCACGAGAGGCCGACGGCGGGACGTAAAGATGGCGATGACATTTTTATTATTATACAGTAATGAAAAAGCTGTGCGGAAGCGAGATAAAGGAGAGGCCAATTTAGAGATATCTCGACTAGGCTAATGCAAAAGTAGTACATCCACTTAAAAATCGGTCGATATTTTTAAAGTTTCACCGCTTTAATTAATATTGATGCCTCGACTCTCTGAATTATGAAGAACGGCGAAGAAAACAAAACGCGCAGACGCCCAGAGAGGAAGTTCAGTTCACACGGTTACAAAAGTAAATTGCTCCGGCCAAAAGTTTCCCCGCGTAAATTGCGAGCACGTCGAGAATTGTTTTTTTTTCTTTTTCTTTTTGTTTTTTTTTTTTTTCACAAATCGCAACATGCCTCTAAATTACTCCGACGCACATTTTCACAAAGCAAAGATTAATTGCGAGCGGAAAGTTTTATGTGTTCCACTGTGTACATGCGCGCGCGCTACTTTTCTTCCTAAATCAGTTAAAACGCATGTATGGAAAATAGATGAGGCTTAATTACGCGACTCCATATCACAGCCTATCCATCAATGACGACAGGCTAGCACCGTACGTCTGAGCACCGATGAGGTTGTTCGCCCGGCTCCTCACTTTATACCTGTCAGATTGGCCCTGAGTAACGATCCAGCAGAATTTCAGTGCCTCGCTCTGCGAGATGGCGTGACCGCGAATGGATCGCGTCAAGAAGGAGAATATAGAAATGTAAATTGCCTCTTATCACTATAATGACGTACTCAGTCACGGAATTATCCGGAATGCTGTGTCAATCGCCCACGAGTATCGCTTGACGCCGCCGCCGCCGCCGCCGCCGCCGCCGTCGCCGTCGGCGTCGCCGAGTTCGACCGCTCGGACGAATTAATTAAGAACGATAACGCGACGTGCCGGCTGTTTACGCGACGGGACACAATGGAAGAAATCGGGGGATCCGGATAAAAGCCCCGTGTCGGAGAGGTAATCTGTTATACTATCAAAGTGTCCACGTACAATGAAGATAAGTTTATCCCGGCAGCATGATGCAGGCAGGCGGCAGGACGTGGCGCGCGCGCTATTCTCGGTTGGTTTATTCCGTCTCTCGCTCTCTCACGGAGCAAGGAGGAGGTTCCGGGAGGACTATAGTAGTCAAGGGACGAGTGATTTATTCGAAGTCGCGTTTCGCAACAACCACCTTAGATTAACCGAATTACTGGATTCCTGGGCCGGCGTGGGTCTCGTCGTGGCCCCGGACCGATGCCGGCGGTATTCACCATCGCAACCGGCGACGCGTCGCTCGGCCAGAGCCGAGCTACAAGGTAGGTTTGTCATTGTGCCTCCGGTGTTTAATTAGAGGGAGTATCGACCGGGCCGGGAAAGGGTCGGGATCCTGCTTCATGGGCGAAGGCGGCCGGAGGACCGAGAGAGCGGCGAGAAGGCGGCGATCGGAGGGCACGTCTCTAGATAGGCCCCTCACCTGCAATTACCCAATCGCGTCACGGTAATGGATTACCGATTGGAGAGGAGCGGAGGATCCGGTTCCCTGTTCGATTCGGTCGTCGGCGTCGGCCACGGCGGAGGGTAGCGGCGATGTCGGTGGTACAGAGGAGGAGTAGGCAGGGGGGGAGGGGGGTAGTGACCGTCGTCTCGCCGCTCACCGCGCGCTCCAGGGGCAATTTACCTCGCCAATCTATGCCACGCGCGCGCGCGCGTAATTGGGAATTTTATAATATTTTTGGAAGCGAGCCAGTCTCGGCCGAGCGGCAGCCGGGCGCGGGGTCGGCGAGGAGGAGGAGGAGGAGAAGGTGGTGGTGGATGAGGAGGAGAAAGAGGAGGGGGATGGCGGGAAAGAAAGGTAGAGAAAGACGGCTGCGGAGGTGGGTTATACGATCGGGATACGGCGGAGGGCCGGCAGCCTCTAGGGAAGATGGATATCCTCTTTTTGAGAGCCGCAACGCGCCGGATGAAAAATGCACACGGCTAAAATTCACCGCCGCAAAAAGGGTGCGAGCGATTTGGAAGCATACCAAATTGTAATCGTCGGAAATCGACGATTAATTTATCACGGAAATGCCCCCCACCCCGGCCCTCGGCGAGCGCCCCAGAGCCCATCGCTCCCCCCCCTCCTCCTCCCCCCTCTTCCTCCTCCCTTCTCCCTCCTCCCTTCGGTAGTTTCGACTATTACCGTTCCATTTTTGCGCGAGTGGAACCGTGGCCACGAGACCGCTCCGCGTTGCGGAGCTACTCCACCTCCTTGTTCCTTGAAACGAGACGATTTGCGGTATAACCGCAGAGACGTACGCTATCAATCGGCGAATCGAAAACGTTTCACGAGTTTCACTCTTCTCTTTGTAACCGCATATTTTGCAGTCATATTTCTCGCACACTCCCGTCCGTATCGCGCGCGTTAATTCCGCACGGTGACGTCGCGGAAATTTACTGCGCCCGGCGACGTTATTAAAAAGGAACGCCAGAAAAAAAGAAGAGAGAGAGAGAGAGAAAGAGAGAGAGAGAGAGAGAGAGAGAGACGTGCGGCAGAAGAAGCGTCACATTCGACGTTACACGGCCCGTTCGATGATTAATGTCATCGGCGAGGCGGGGATCCGCGAGGCTCGGCGAGCGCGTTACTCCTCGGTCTACGATGGTTTATTACGGCAGGGGGAGAGAGAGACAGAGAGAGAGAGAGAGAGAGAGAGAGAGGGGGAGAGAGAGAGAGAGCGGGCGAACACGAGCCGGAGCGCGTTTTACGACGTACAAATCGACGTCGGAAAAATCGACGGAGCGATCTACCCGCGGCTCTCGTCACACGCAAAAGTGCCTCCTGATCGCAGCACTCTCGAGAAGTATCTACTGACTCTGAGCGCGATAATAACAGGCGATTACCGGGCTGGCGCAGCTGCTAGTAGTACCGCACCTATTTGGTACGACAGTCGCGCCGCGCGCCGCGCCGACGGCGACAGTGTACGCCGCACGTGAAACGAGCGCGCGCGCGCGCGCGCGCGCGCGCGTACGCGCACGGGTCGGGCCACTTTATATTCAAAGCGCAGGCGGACGTCTCTGAAAATGCAATCGCAAAATACAATACCGTGCATTACCTATACCTCCCCCCCCCCACGCCCCTCCACGCCCTGCCTCACCGCGCGCCCCAGAAAGAGATATCGTAAAAGATGATGTTATACATTATGCGGCGCGAGGCTCCCAACTCACCCTGCTCACACCCCCGCCGTGGCGCGGGGTCTCCTAAATCCGCCACTCTTCCCCCATCTGCCCCCATCGTGCTCTACGTCCGTAGAGCGACGGCGACGGCGACGGCGACGGCGACGGCGGCGGCGGCAGCGGCCGCCGATACGTTAATAAAATTCGAGGGCTGAAAGGGGCGCGCGCGCGCGCTATGGATATACGTACTCCTCCCAGGATATTGGAGTATCCCCAAGGAAAATCCTATTCGACTTTCTCCCGCCCACCACGGTCCGCGCCCGCCCGCGGAATACGAGGCGAAGATACGTGAAAAATCGTTCCCGGGGTCCCCGGGCTTTTATTATTTATCGGCCGTGCGATTGTTCGCGTGCGCGGCGACGGGTGCGAGGATTCAGCGGCGTTTCCGTCCGAACGGGAATCACGCGAGGCGATGCTTCTCTCGCGAGGCATGAGGGATTCGTCAGAATCCCTCTCGTAGTCAGCGCCGAGAGCTCGTGGGCCCTCCCCCCCCCCTCCTGCCCCCTCTTCTACCCGCCGCTTTTCTCTTTCGCGCTCTGCCCTCTTCTCCTCTCTGTCTGTACGCGGCTCTCGTACATTGGAAATGTCGAAACTGGCTTACCGTCCGATTCGGCCGCTAATGGAATATTGTAATGTCTATCGCCGTAGGCGCCGGCCGTATTGTAAATGCACGCGTCGGCCGGCCGGTGATTATTTATTCGACGTACGAAATTCCATGCGTAATACGGAGCATAATTAGAACAGACGAACATTATGCGTTACATGATTGTAATGTATGCTGCACGCGTGGACGCGGGGGTCGAAACTCACGTGCGCCGCGGGCTATCGCGATAATTTATTCATCGATAGGCTACGGCCACGCATTTTGTTTCGGAGGCTTCGCCGCTCCGGCCGCGGCCGGGATAAGCGAAGCGCGGCTAACTCCGTTTTATTCATAACGTCTGTGTGCCTTCGGCTATTTATTTGCAGCATGTTGCGCCGCGCCGCGCTGCTGTGGCGTTATAAGAATGGTTACGTAACGCTATGCGTTACCAACCCCTCCCTCTGTCTCTCTCTCTCTCTCTCTCTCTCTCTCTCTCTCTCTCTCTCTTTGTCTCTCCTCCCTTCACCGTGGGATAAATATATCTCGCTCCGGGAAGATGCATTTTCAGCTATAGCTTACCGATATAGAGATCTAAGTTTCACCAGCTCGCGGAGTTCGTCGAAACATGGCTGATAAAGGCGGAACTTAAGTGATTAAGCTGCAGGAAAGGAGCGTTCTAGCAGTTTGGTGGTTTGCATTAACGGCCTTGACTTCGCGAAAGTGGAACGTATTTCTCTGGGAATTGCTGTCTACGTCGCCCATTGAGTAAGAAATAAAGCTGCGGCTATGGCCGGGTATTCCCATGTCTCGCGTTCAATTACACGCCGCTCAGCCCATTAACATTTCCGCGCATTTACTTTAATCATTTCCCGCGCTATGAGTGCGCTCTCTCTCTCTCTCTCTCTCTCTCTCTCTCTCTCTCTCTCTCTCTCTCTCTCTCTCTCTCTCTCTCGTCACCCTCTATTCTCGCAAACGCGCGATTCGAACGGAATCATTCACCGTTGAACAAGACAATCGCGCACCTGCTTGCAGTGCAGTCGGTTGATTTAAGGCGTAGCAAGACGCTTCTTCGAGGGCAATCCGACGGGAGAATTCGTCCCGTTAATAACTCTCAGGAGGCTCATTCTCCCGTTAAGCACGGGCTGAATGCGTCGCGGGAGGGAATCATCGAAGAAAAGTTACTCGAGTCATCGCGACCCCTGCGACAGTCATTTAATCGACCACATTTAATCGGGACATTTAATCAGCCCCGACTGTACACATATATAGCCCACATGTGTGTGTCTGCTGCAGCACTCAATTGTCGCCTCGTCTACCCGCGTCTCGCATTTCCTGTGACGAAGACGGCGATGCCGCCGGTAATAGGATTCTTGCCTTTCTCCACGGCGACGTGGCCGGCGATGTCTAGCTGTGCGCGCTAACCCGAATGCTTTTCAACGCGGCATGACCGAACGACGACGGGCTCGGGGGTCGGAGGGAATAAGGCGGAGGGAATCTTTCACGGCCGCGTTCGTTATCAGGATGTGAGAATCGCGCGGCTGGTCATGGATAAGCTCGGCGCACAATGAGGTAGAATGTAGATCGCGGTGCGCGCTCGGCGCTGGCGAACGACGACGAGCAAAAGAGAATGACGCCGGGGGTATGGTAGGGTGCGCATAGAGCAGGTGCTGGAGGAAGCGAGCGAGAGAGAGAGAGAGAGAGAGAGAGAGAGGGCAGCGGGAGGAAGGGCCAACGGCGAAGTGCAGTTAGGGGGCGATCAGGATACAGAGAGGTCTGCGGCACCCGCGGCTACTCTTCTCTGTCTGGGCTTCATCCGGGAAGCTTTGCATGGAAATGCCGCCGCTGAATAACCCACCGCCGCTAACTTCAGCACAATAGTCGTCACATTATGTTGCGTCAGAAAGCAACGACGGCGCAGAGAGCCCGGCTCCTCTTCTCTCCCTCTCTCTCTCTCTTTCCCTCTGTGTTTCACCTTGTTCCTTCTTCTTCGCTCTCTTCCATCTCACCTTCCATCCGCCCCCCTCCCCCTCCCGCCACTCTTTCTCGTTCATGTCGCCGTCTCTCCGGCGGTGCGCCCGTGGTTTTGTGCACGTTAGATCAGACCGGATGCGAACGACAGTGGTCCGAGCACTGCTCGGCGCGACGCGACGCGACGCGGCGCGACGCGGCGAGACCGACCGAGGTGATTACGTAACATGGCCGCCTCCTTAGTCTACGCGCGTAACTAATTGGGAAATGCAATTAGTGCGGAATTTATACCGCCGCGCGGCGGATCGCAGCTGCTTCGTTGTGCGCTTCGCCGAGCGGCTCGAGTTAAGACGAATTAAGTCTTCCGACACATTTCGATGAGCCTCCCCCTCCCCCGCCGCCTCCCGCCGTACGTCGCAGTTATCGCACGCGTTAATGTGGAATTGCGGAGCTATCTGGGGTAATCAAGTAACGTTCGGGCGGCGGCGGAGGGAGCAGCGAGTGTTTATCCTGCGTTACTTTCCACAGGAGAGGAGGAGGAGGAGGAGGAGGAGGAGGAGAGAAGAGAAGGAGGTGTCTAAATGGCGGTGATATTATGCGAGCGAACGTATACGAGCGCCGGCTGACGACGGTTCCTTGACACGAAGCACTTTTCGCAGTAAGACAAACGAATTAGCGGCAATTTCGCGCGGGAGAGAACCCCTCCGTGGCGAACGTGTCACGTACAAAGCCGAGTATGGTCGGCGGAGGTGGGGGGAGCGAAATTGTCTAGGAATAACAGCGATTACTCACGGGGAACGTGCGATTTGATACAAGAGCCACTTCCCCTCAGCCGATAGTTCGTCTTAACCGCCGCGGGCGCACGGGGCTCGGACAGTTAATTGCGGAGCTTTGTCTGAGTCGCGCGGTGATACATGCAAGGATGCATCCCTGGCCCGCCTTCGTCATGAGGGATGTTCGACCGGGGGTCGATAACGCCGTCGCGAGACGAGACTCTGTCGCATCTGCTGACGTTTATTTAAATAGGTCAACCGCGCGGTCGCTCGTTACTTTGCGCTCTCTCCGGCGCTCATCGGCGAAATTTTCATGAGGCGTTCTGCCATGTCGCGTCGAAGTCGCGCGCGCATCAGAGAGATTCATAGACGCGTCTCGTAAATATATCACGGCAAGCTTACAATGTCGCTCGAAGAAGAGGCGTTCTCCGATCCTCAGTCGCGCGCGAGAGAGCGCGTTGACGAGAAATTATGCCGTGAGATATTACGCGCGATACTCGCGCGTCCGCGCTTCAACCTCGTGATACCTCGAGCGCGCCGGCTCCCACGCCGTTGTCTAATATATTCCTTCCTTTTTTTTTTCTCTCGTCTTCACACGCGTCAGCGCTCACTCGCGGTGAAACGGCCGCGTATCGCGGGGAGGGGGGGGGGGGAGCGAGTCGGCGCGGCGGTGTGTACGTAAAAATTACGCTGACAAAGCGCCGCCGTTCTTCACCGCGCTTCACGTGCGTGAAGCGACGCGGTGTGTCTCTTCTTTTCGGGCGGGCGGCTTGAAACGCGCGCTCGCTGGATACGACAAGGAGCTTAGCATCCTTAAACATGCAAAGTGATGCAAAAACGTCTGGCTGAAGAATATGATGCGAGGCCAACGTGCCAGGCGTGTAACCTGTAAAGAACAGCAAGCGAAACGCGCCCATCCGCTGCTCGCTCTCTCTCTCTCTCTCGCGCTCCTCGCGCTTTCTCTCTCGCTCATGAGGCGAAAGGCGGGGCCCATTCGTGACTTTCGTAAGTTAATCAGTACTCTTTCGCAAGAGTTACAGTCCTGCCACGTACTCCAGGCGTAGGAGTCTGGATCTTAGTCGGGCTTGCACAATGGGGCATAACTTTGCATAGGACACGTACAGCGAGCAACAACTAACAACTAAGACGTTTCGCGGAGTCGGCAGAGTCAACTCCCGGCCGCCGCGCCTCTCTCGCTGAGCGAGAGAGCGAGTGGGTAAGGTCGAGGAGACGCTCTCCGAGCGTGCATATGTATCCATTATGCAAATTTCGTAGCCATTATAATAAGCGAAGCCCTTGGCATACCTTAAAGGCTGGCGTCGAGAACTGCCAACATTACCGCAACATGGCGGCGCGCGGTCCAAGAGGACAAATTCAATTAGGACGATAAGTTCGGGGTTTAGTTAAGCAGCTGAATCGCTTCGGCTATTATCGTCGCTCCGACGTTGTTGACGTCGTTTTATGGACATGTTTGGTCGAGGCGAAGGCACCGCTGCTATCCCACTCGGCACGAAGCGATCCCTTCGTTTGTTCGGCTGCGCGATTGTGACCGATGATATTGCGTCGTATATTTGTCGATTGTTGGGGGAGAGAGGCAGCGAGAGCCACGGCTTGAACTATGCGAAAAGTTTCCGAGATTTTGCGCGAGGAAATGTCGAGGTGAATCGTCGGTGACCACGATCTCCGTTCTGTACTACAGTACCTCAAACTCCAACACCTAAGCCCTCCGTGTCCAAGATTAATCACCCTTGGTCGGATTTCTCCTCGGATCTCTCTCTAGCCGCGCTCATTCTCTCCCTTCCCGCGACCGCTCGTTCACTTTTGGATGGGCGTCCCACCTTACGGAGGTTCTCATTACTTAAGGCACGACATTAGCATATCGATTTCCTGCGGGAACAGTTTCAGAAATTTCGCCCGCGCGCTCCCCCGTGCTCTTTCGTATTACGGTGTAATGAGAGACGTCATCCGCATAACTTTAAGCCGCGCGATTCAATTCGGAGCGGCTGATTTAATCGTTCCTCCGTGCCAATTGAAAGATCGTGCGCTCGCTCACTCGCTCGCCCGACACGGTCGCATTCGCGCGCGCGCGCGCGCGCGCACACAAGAAACTTTATCATGTGCGAAGAAAGGTTCTCATTTTCGGCTCGCGTTTTCGCAGAATTTCGCGTTGCTGCAATTACATTATAATTACAAGCAGGATACAAACGGCGTGATGTTTAGAACAATAAACACGGGAATATAATTTTGACAATGCAACTAAATTCTTCGTTGCTTGGGCAAGTCTTCAAGGACCAAACGAGCAACTCTGTAAGAACAGAAAGATTCCTGTAGAAGATTTTTAATTGTTTGCAATCTTCTCAACCGGGTTTTAAGACAATCCGAACATTCGTTCGACCGAATATTTTCGGCTTGCGGAGGCCGAGCTGTATCATTTGTCATCGTCGTATTTTCGCGTGATCTCCGCTCACTTGTGCAAACTGTGGTGCTTTCATACGCACGAGGGATAGAGAGAGAGAGAGAGAGAGAGAGATGGATAGAGAGAGAGAGAGAGAGAGATAGAGAGAGAGAGAGAGAGAGAGAGAGAGAGAGAGAGAGAGAGAGAGAGAGAGAGAGAGAGAGAGAGAGAGAGAATCGACTTGCAGAGTCAGCGAAAGAATTGTCCGAAGCTTGTAATTTTTCGAGGAATCAGAACGAGAGCATTTTGCATCAGTGTGTTGGGAGTTTGCGCTGCTAGCACCCGACTCGTGTAAAGCTCCGTGAAAGCCATTATCGCCTCTCCGCCCTCCCCCGGCGTTCATCGTTCTCTTTCTCTGCGGGTGTACCACTATTTCGGTCCAGCGGGTTAAAGAACTTGACGGTCGGAGAACAAGGGGACGAATCGAATCGTGAGGGCTGTTGGGTGAGGGACGAGCTATATAGCGACAAATACTCTGTTCTGACCGGCTTCCTATCCGCCTACTCCCAATAAAAAGAAACAAAAACCCATTGTTGGCCATTCTGTGGGTGGCGGGCTGGCCGGGTGATCCATCAGGGCTCGGACGGGAAAGGCTTGGGGGTAACAGTGGGTGGAACACACTGAAGCCTGCCTGCCTGGCCTGCCCGGGCAGGGGACTGGATGGGGGTGAGTAATTAACCAGACCTTCCCCCACACCACATGCCCGGCAGTCTGACTGTTTGCACTGGAACCTTATGTATCGTTGAATAACGGCTGAATCGTCACTATCAATCCGACAATGTATGCGTTAGGCGAGTGTGCTGCGAGACGTTCTTCAATTTCCCCCGATACTTGAATATCCTCCATCCGCGACCGCGTAACTTGCCGGTATCCCCGTGGAAATTCACGGTACGAGATAATACGAAGCGCTCACGCGTTCACGCGTGAGTCCGCAGTCCGCAGTCATTCCGCAAAATTTCATTTTTCATTTCTCGGCGAGGACGCATCGCGCGTCCCTCCCGCCGCGCCGCGGAAATCTATCGGCAATAATCGTAATTGCAAAATGCCCCGACAGGGCATCGAAGGTCAGCGATAATCATCTGCCGCGTGTATATTCTGCCGTGAGAATGTGCGCGTGAGTGTCGCGCGTATCGCGTATACACACTACTTGATTTTTGAAATGCTAATTGATGTAAATCACGGCGCGCCGTCATACGCAAATAGATGGACACAGCAGTTGATACGCCGAATCGACTGCAACAATGGTAAACGCGAATTCGATCCTTCATCGCGGACACTAATGTCAAATTACTACCACGCAGCGTCGTTAATCATGGCTACGAGGCGGTATGTGCTGCCGCCGCCGCCGCCGCCGCCGCCGCCGCTGCCGCCGCCGCCACCGCCGCCGAGTTATCTGTATTGCACCGGCCATTAAATTCAATTTACATATAAATTCGAATTATTCTATCGAAACGCTGCTCGCACAATCGTAATTGCAAGACATAATCATAACGATCGTGCGATCCGCGTGTTCGACACGAGGCTGGGAGGGGGGGGGGGGCTAACAGAACGTCCCGGCAACTTCGCGGTTCGCCATTCAAGCGGCCATAAAAATTAATACTGTTACTCATAAACGATATTTGTGTTATCCCCGCGGCGCGCTCTCTGCCATTTTCGCGGCCATCAATTTCAGCAGGGAATTTTAAGCACACACCACGCTCTCCCGCGCTGATGAAAAATGATCTCGCTGAGCGCAGCCCGCGCGCGATTTTCGCGCGCCCCGATATTTACGCGCCCGCGATGATCGTCGTGCCGGTTTAATAATAAAAACCACCCATTGTGTCGATAAAGATGTTATCTCGCGATGCGGCTCGATCTCGATCCAATCGTCGCGATTTAGATGCGTTCACAGTAGACGAACGCTCGTCCGAACGGCACCGGAAGAGCGAGCCTCGTTTTCTCGACTGCGAAGAGGAAAAAAGAAGAAGGCGAGGGAGAAAAAAGCGCACCGCGCACGCATTCAGCAGCAAGCCAGGGTGGCGCGCGGCTTTTAGGGGGCAACAGTTTTCAATTAGCCGACTGAGGTTACACGGAGGGTCCTCTTCAGCGTCTAAGACTTGGCTGCTCCGGGCAGATGAGCGAGAGAGCAAGGATGCCCATTATCCCGCAGCGGCGTCGTTCGTCGTTATCAGCGCGGAAGACAGGGGGGAGCTGTTGAGGCCGGGGAGTCGTTGTGTCGTAGAAATGGGGAAGAGGAGGCATCAGCGAGCACGGAGAGAACGGGAAGGCCAAGAAATGAAGAGCACTCCTCTCTACTCTACGAGGTGTGAAGGTTGCGGAGGCGTGAAGTAGGTTGGGCTAGGTTCCCCTACAGTCGCGGACCGGGCGGCGGCAAGGAGGAGGAGGAGGAGGAGGAGGAGGAGGAGGAGGAGGAGGAGGAGGAGGAAGAGGAGGAGGTGGTGGCGGCGGCGGCGGCAACGGCGTCGGCTGGCGATGGCGAACGCGTCGCGAGGGTGAAGGTGGTGGTGATGGATTGTCCTCCGCGTGTAAATATTTCACACTACACTCATCACAATTTTCGTTCCGGCTCGGCGTTTCGCAGAGTCATAACTTCGCGTCTACTCCCGGGCTCGCGGACACTCACCTCCACCTCCATCCACCCTCTCCTCCTCCCCCTCGACCCTACCCCCATTCTTCCGTTCGCCTTTCGCCCGCGTCACCTCGTTCCTCTTTCAGCGAACACTTAGCCCGCCGGTGGAGTGCATTTGCTTTAACCATCTCGTTCGTCTCCTATTTGGTGGCCATTCACGGGGCTTGTTCTTCGCGCGAGCTTCTCGTCCGTACGCGCCCCGACGGATGTCATCCTTTTCGTCGTTGCTTTCTGCAGCGAGGTCTCGTCGTCGTTGGCGCGACGTTCGCAGAGGGAACACGCACGCAGGCACGCACGCATACGTATGCAGTATATGCACACGTACACACAGCAGCATAGGCGCCGTGCGCGACGATTCGGTTCTCGCCGGTTCTCGCCGGTTCGTTAGAATTGTTCGACGTCGACAATTGTTTCTGTGTCGCCGGGTATTTCTCTGTTTAAAGAGGCTGCTGTCTAATAAGACCATTCTTCGGGATCGCTTTAATCGAGCGTGATACATATCAGTCGCGAGCGAGAGACGGCGGGGTCAACGAGTTTAGTCTAACTGGCGGGCTAGCGCCGATACGACGGCACGACACCATCCTCGAAATATTAAGTCCGCGTCTTGTCGCAACGTGGCTACGTTCCAAGCCGTCTCCTCTCGATCCTTCCTCCGTCCTTGTCGCTCCTTAATCCCCCTTCTTCCTCTTTAATCCATCAATGGCACGATGAAAGGCATACGAAGAAATCTAATACCAAAATGGATTTAGCCGTTATAGGATACGAGAGCGAGAGAGAGAGAGAGAGAGAGAGAGAGAGAGAGAGACAGAGAGGGGGGGTAGGGGATGGGAAAGGGAGAGCGAAGGGCGGAGGGAGGGAAAGGGAGAGAAAGAGAGAAATAAGTGCGCCAAATCGCGGCGCGATCCGGCTAAATCCATCATCCCCGGTCGTCCCGTGGCCGCCACCGCCGCCGCCGCCGTCGCCGCCGCCATTCCCCCGACGGTGCATCGAAATGCAGTTTAAAATGTAACACGGGCGAACGCTCTAACGCGTGCGATAACGAACGAAACGCTAGAGAGCCGGAACGCGGAAGTGCCGACGACTGCGCGTAATTATACACGGCAGACTCGGAATTGCGTTTCCACCGAGTTTTCGCAACTTCCGGCGCGGCAGTTGACCGATATTTCGTGCCATGATGCGCATCGAGCTGTCGCGCACTCCAACGATGCGTTGCACATTGATAACGCTCGGCATCAGCTTCTTTAATATCGGGATTAATCCGTGCGCTTCGCTAAATTGTATAAATACAATTCGAAGCGAAATCAGATATTTCTTTTTTTTTGTTTTTCAGCGTTATCGCTCATGGCGAGATGGATGTGTGTGTGTGTGTGTGTGTGTGTGTGTATGTGTGTGCGCGCGCGTGTATGAAATTTATCGTGCGCGTCAAATATTCTTTTTTCTCTTTGCGCATTTCGTTATCATATACTTGATTCATCACGAGGGAATATTCCGGTATCGCGAGTAGCACGCAAAACGGATACGTCGTATATATGCGCATCGTGAGTCGGAGATAAGCGGAAAAAAAGACAAAATGTTCGAAATCGCGTGGGAGGACACACAGGCGGAAATAAATAAATGTTAAAGTGGAGATTCATTCTTACGGGATCGAGCGCATCATCGACAGATGATCGTCACGGCGAATTTCACGCGTGAAACATCCTTACTCTGTATGTCGTTCCCTCTTTCGCGATCGTTATATTTCAATTCTTCGCTTCGTCGTTCCTCGCTGCGTCTTTCCCCACCCCCTCGCCCAGCGAACTAACGAAAGGAGGAACAAGAAATGGGAGCAGAAAGTCGTACGCACAACACGGGAAGGGAAAGGGAGAGTTTTCCGGTGAGAAAGAGAGAGAGAGAGAGAGACCAAGATTGCGTACAAACCGAAGCGAAAGGACGCCTTTGATACGCCATCGCAAAAGCCGCCTTTCGCGGACGCACAGCCATTCTATTTACATTTATACCCACCTTCCCGGGGCTGGCTGGCTGATGGTTTGAGGATGTCACGGTATGCCGGGATGAAGAGGAACGAGGGTGTGTATCCGTAGGGCCGAATCTGCGGAACAGAACGGCGGAGAGCGGCAGGCTGGCTGGCTGGGGGGGGAGAGGGACGGGGATATATCCAGACACTGAAATTTTCGCTTCGATGCTTTCAACAATAACGCGTCGTACATCTTCCAGGGAGCGACGAGCAATATTTCAAGCGACTGCAGGTTACGTACGTGGGGTACACGCACACACACACACACACATACACGCACACATAGGCGCGAGCCTGAGACACACGTGTGCGAGGACCGAGGGAAAAGTAGCGCGCCTCGGCACTTGCAGCACCTTCCCGACACGATCCGCACTGGCGCGACGGCGACGAGTGCGCGCGAAATCGGCCCCGAGAATATTGCGTTATCGGTATTTATATTCGCACGGTCGTGGATATATAGCGCGCCGATGCGGACGTGTGAGGACACCTGGACGGAGCGTCCTGCAAAGGCTAGGTTGAATTAACGAGGGGAAAGTTATTGCCGTGTGTTATGAGACTTCGTGTCGAAAATCGCTTCGGCTACGCTTGGCGTTATCGCAACTCGCGCTGGATTCCTGTGAAGTTTGCCACCGACCGGAGCAGCATCTTTGTGAAGAATCGCTATGTCACTTTTGTGGCTGTTGTGACGCGAGCGCTCATAAATTATCGCGAGCGATTGCTCTCGCTCGACCGATCGCTCTTCGAGCGATCACGATGTATTCCGCGGCAATTTTGCAGGCTTACTTTCAGCGCCTGTCGCTCCCTCGAGTCCTGCGCGACACGCGCCAGCACACAGTGGTCAAAACGGCCGAAAACGTGACCAAAACCCATTTTTTAACATTTTTTTTTAATCATTATTGTATCATATTTTGTTAATTCTAAGTCTTTTCTAGACTTCTGTAAAGGTGTATTGCAAAATAATTGCATTTATGGGAGTACATTTACGAGTACACGAAGTTCATGAAAACCGCAAGTCTCTTATACGATTTTAGGAGCTACCAGGTATGTAAATATGAAACCGGAAGTTTTGTATAGAAAATACACGTTTATTGTATGAAAATGATAAAAAATATTTTATTCCAAGTATCGCCCATCGCTAGCTATACATTTTTTCCACCTGTCTGACAATTTGTGGATGCCACGCCAAAAAAACTGTTGCTCTTTTGAGGCAAACCAGTTATCGAGCCATTTTCGTACATTTTCGTAAGAAGCGAAGCGCTGCTCAGCAAGTGCGTGTCCCATTGATGCAAATAAGTAGTAATCGGACGGAACCAAGTCTGGTGAGTAAGCCGCACGCGAAAGTATTTCCCAACTAAACGCCTCAATCGTTTCCTTCACCAGTTTTGCTGTGTGTGATGGTGCATTATGCTTGCTTGAAGCAAAATCACTTTGTGTTGCCTTTTTGATATTCTGGTCGTTTTTCACGCAAAGCTTGATTCAAATCGATCATATGTTGTCGGTAGCGTTCAGTATTAATGGTTTCGCCAGGTTTTAGCAGCTCATAATAGATCACACCCTTCTGATCCCACCAAACACAGAGCATTGTCTTCCGTCCATAGCGATTTGGCCTTGCAGTCGATGTCGATGGTTCGCCTGGAGTTACCCATGATCTTTTACGCTTAGGATTCTCAAAATATATCCACTTTTCATCGCCAGTCACAATTCGATGGAGAAATGACTTTCTTTTGTACCTGGCGAGCAGCATTTCGCAACTGGTTTTTCGGTTTTCCTGCTGTCTTTCATTCAGTTCATGTGGAACCCATTTTCCCATCTTCTGGATCTTTCCCATGGCTTTCGCAAACGTGGAATGGAGACGGCTTCTCGTGTCACATCAAATTGATCCGCGAGTTGTTGTTGCGTTTGAGCGTCATCCTCATCCAACAATGCTTGCAATTCGCTGTCTTCAAACTTTTTCGGTGGTCTCCTACGTTCTTCGTTTTTCACGTCAAAATCGCCGCGTTTAAATTTTTTAAACCATTCAAAGCACTGTGATTTACCAAGAGCTCACCGTAAGCTTCGACAAGCATTCGATGTGATTCTGCAGCAGTTTTCTTCAAGTGGTAACAGAAAATCAATGCTGTCCGCAAATTGTGTAAAATTCGACATGTTCAACGCTATTACAAACTATGCTGTTGTATGAAACTTGTATTGTTGTGAGTTGAAAATCTTTGTCAGATGTCAACAAATGGAAATGGCGCCAATGACGCGGTTTGACGGTAACTACATTGACAGCTAGGGCCATCTATGGGCAAATTCCGGTTTCATATTTACAGACCTGGTATAATCAGTATGACAATTGTGATTCCATTCACAGGATTGTCACTACATCAAGTCATTAGACTGTTTCACCGATGTTTAGTTGTATGATTTGTGCTTCTAATAACACTGTTATTTATTAAATTTTCGTTGCAATTAATATAAATATACGCTTCCTAAGTAAAGCAAAATAGTGCTGTTGTGTGAAATGTAACTCTAATTAAGAATTGCGATTCAAAGTCCCCGTTATGAACCGCATGCTATGACTCTTGCAGAACTTAAAATATAATGATATATATAGATGATAATATATAGAAATAAATAAGAAAAAGTTTGTCTGCGCCAAACTGCGCCGGAATCTTGTAATCGCAGCATGAAGTTGACAGAAATTGAGTTTCGGCAATTTGCCGAAACTAAGTGCAAATATTCTTGCTGCAATCTTTTTTTAACCAATTGTTTTTTATCTGTATTTTTTATTCTCAGGCAAAGTTTAGAATATTACCTCTACCATAATCTTCTGAATTATTTATTTACAAAAATTTCATAACATTGAACAACTTTTATTGTGGTCGAAAATATTCTCTGCATCTTATTTAGAGATATCCGTAAAGTTAATTGAACGAAATTTTTGTTTGCATTTAAGGTAATTAATTCTTTAATTGATCAAAATTAAATGATAAAAAGAAAATTTTTGATTCGTGCAACAAAAAAATTCCGTTGGAACTGAGTTTCAATTGAAACTTTAACGTTTTAGTTAGAATTCAGTTTCAATGTTTTTCTAACCTGTGTCGCGAGATTTTTATCTATCTGATTTTTGCAATTATAATATTTTGCAATTAATGTCTTTTCCGAAAAATTGTCCTTTTCAATATACAAAATGCTTGAATCATCTGCTGATAATTTATCGCGATCAAATTCTTAGACGCAGTATGAGGATGTGTTGTCTGGCGATATGGACTTGCTCGATACGATGAGCAAATCATGCATTATTGTAAAAAGAATGGATACCCTAATTGAGTAATTATCTCCGAAAGGTTATGTCTGCGTGAACTCCCCGCTTAGTACACATTGCGAGCAGCAGCAGCGAGGTGCGAGTAACAGTAGCGAAGCGTAGGCAACATTAGCGAAACACTCCCATAAATGGAATTATTTTGCAATACACCTTTGCAGAAGTCTAGAAAAGACTTAGAATTAACGAAATGTGATATAATAATGATTAAAAAGAATATTAAAGAAATGGGTTTTGGCCAAGTTTTCGATCGTTTTGACCACTGTGCAGCATCTTCAAACTCGACGCGCGCTTTCGTGCGTCGACCGGAAGAAATCCGTGCTTCCACGGACGGCCTTGCAATCACAACGAAGAGAAGGAGAGATGAGACTTGTACAAGAGTTAAGTAATTCGCTATTTCTGCGGACACCACGAGGAGAGCGCGATGACGAGCACGCCCGCATGTTTTACGAAAACGCGGACGTCAGTCGTAAACCCGACAGACGATTTTAGCGCTCGGTCCCCCGCCGCTGCCGCCGCCGCCCCCGCCGCCCCCGCCGCCGTGGCGACTGACGAGGGACGCGCTGGAAGGGATTATTGGAGATTACTTCTGAACTCCGTGCGATTGTCAATACGCGTTCTCGTTTTACGGTGACGCCGCGATAACCCTTAATAAATGTCTCTTTCTCCCTCTTCCTTCCCCACCCTCTCTCTCCCTCTCTCTCTCTCTCTCTCTCTCTCTTCCCCTGTTCCTCCCTTGGCCGAAAAACCTGCGGGAGCAAAGAAACACGAACGGAGGGATCAGCGCCGAGATATATTGCGCCACGTAAATCCTCAATAAACCGTTACTGGGCCTGACAATAAAACGAAACAGCGCGCCGTCACGTCGCGGCAATTATCGTTGCGCCAACGTCGCGACGTTCCCCAGCACTCCCTCCCTGCGTCTCTCCCTTCATCTCTCTTCTCTTTCCGATTCGTAAGTCGGGACGTACTGCTGCTCGTAACACTCGTATAATATAAACGCATCCCCGGTTATGTTTGCGATAATGATCCCGACCGGGTAGCATCGGCCAGGGTGGCGCGCCGACGAAAAGGGCCGCTCGCTTAAACACGGCATTAGGCCGAACTTTCACGTAAGGAAATTCCCATAAAAGTTCCACCCGCACGACTTGGTCGTCGTAAGACGTGCGCGTATTAATAGCTAATCGTTACGAGACATGGGCTGGCCGAAGAAGGAGGGGCCTCTCTCGGCCGCGTTATCGGGGAGGTTCCGCGCGCTTTTAATTCAATCGAACGGTCGACGAGCAATTGACACGTACGCGTTGCGGTCGTTTCGCGCGCGAGTTTGCCACGCGCGCGCGCAAGAAGAGGGAGAACGGCAGGAGGGGACAAAGGAATCCCGTCGAATTATTAAAATCCGTCCGGAGGCCGCACGCGCGCGCGCGCGCGAGAGAGAGAGAGAGAGAGAGAGAGAGAGAGAGAGGACGATACAAGACACACGCGTGCTCGGAAGCAACAAGGGTGAGCATTATCGCAAGCGCGGCGAACGGCGGCACCGGTAAATTTATATCGCCGCGGGGGCGAATGCAAAAAGGTTTTATTAGCTTTTTACGCGCGGATACGTTATGTCTTGCGCCACCTCTCGTCGTTAATCTTTGGAGTTTCGTGAGGATAGTCGGCAGACAAGCAGGGGCGAGCCTGCAGTGTACGTCGGCACGCGACGAGCCCGCCTATCTGGCCCATGTTTCAGTCGGTGTGCTCCTTTCTTTTTCGCTCGTCTCGAGTGGAAAAAAGGAGGAGAGAGCGTTACGATAAAGCTCCTAAATAATTGCGGCCGACCTCTCGACTCGGCGCGCGCGCGCGCGCGCGCGCGTTCTCGACTAATACGCCCGGCCGCCGGTGCCAAATTGCAAACTTCGGATGGCCGGCCCCGGCCATCGAGCCCGGCTGATTGTAAGTCGCGAAAGTAGCCCTCGCGTGGCGTGGCGGACTCGTGACGCCCTTCCTTCCTTCCTTCCTTCCTTCCTTCCTTCCTTCTTTCCTTCCTTCCACGTTGCTTCCTTGCGCGATCCTCCGCGAGAACGTCGTTTTCGCAAGCATAGTTCCGCTCAGCGGCCTCGCTGTCGCTCGCTGCGAGCGAGCGAGCGAGCGAACGCCGCGTGGCGTGTACGTGAGTAAACGACGAGTTACACGAGCCATCGTTGAATAATCGCCGTCCCCCCTCCCGCGGCCGGCAGCTTGTCGGTTTTCTCCGGAACGCGTTTGTTTGCGAACGAGCTTTAGGCGGTATGCCCGTTAAGTAAGAGTTTAATGCCGCGATGGGAGCCGCGCCGTTTCGAAGCCGAAGCCAGCCGGCCTCGCCTCGTGGAAGAGACGCAATTGCGGCCGAAGGGCAGGCTAAGTGCTTTCAACGACAAAAAAGCGAGACAGCCATCCAGCGTAAAAGCTGCGATGTTATCGGCGGAGGTTGCGCAGCGCGAAGGTGGGAAGGTTGAGCATGAATATGCAACTAGCCCGAACCGTTAAACGCCTCCGTTACTCACGTCGCTCCTTGATGAGAGAGAGAGAGAGAGAGAGAGAGAGAGAGAGAGAGAGAGAGAGAGAGAGAGAGAGAGATCGTCGGCGTATGCCCCGTGTCGTGCTCTCTCCGCCTGCGTAAGCGGACGTCGCTCGACCGAATGCGGACGGTTAATCAAATAAAAACAGATTGCTACGGTGGAATCACCTCGGCGCCGCCGCCACGGGCAACGAACTCGAGATCATGAGGAACTCTCGCGGAGTTGTCAATGCGCGCGCGACTAACTCGCCGATTTCGTGCTCGAACTGTTAATAAACTCGCGTCGCCAGTTATCGATCGGCCGAGACTCTTAGACTCTCCTCCGATCGAAACTTTCGACCCGTGAGGCAAGAGATGAAACGGAGCTCTCCTTCTCTCTCTCTCTCTCTCTCTCTCTCTCTCTCTCTCTCTCTCTTTCCGCCACTCTTTTTTTCTTCATCCTTCGTTTCTACTCTCCCTCTCTCCCTCTCTCTTTCTCTCTCTCTCTCTCTCTCTATTTTTCATTATATCGTCCATTGTGCGAGGCGGATATAACGTGTCTAATCTATCTCGGTAGAATCTCGATTGATATTTTTGCCGATAGACGGAGAACGTTAATTAAACCGCCGCGTCGCATCGAAATTCCGTGGGAATTTCAGCGATACGCCGTCGCGAGCAACCGGAGTGCTAATCGCACAGCACATCGGCGCGTACTGGGAGCTACACGCGGCGGCATCTGCGCATACATCAGGCTCGATTTGACATCACTCTCTCTCTCTCTCTCTCTCTCTCTCTCTCCCTCTCTCTCTCTCTCTCTCTCTCTCTCTCTCTCTCTCTGTATCCCTCTGTCTGCTCCATCTCTCTCGCGAATCGCGGGTGCTCGATTTTCGGCAGGAATTTGTAAATATTGCGTGTATGCGCGAGCGGTGCGCCGTCAACATGGCCTCGCATAAACACGCTACGTCATCCGCACGGCTCGCAGCCGGTGAGCCCGTTTGTTCCCATTAACGATTGAAGTTGGCCCGATCGCGACAGATGGGTGCGACGTGACCGTACACCACAGCCGCATTCCACGAAATCCATGAAATATTTAACCGCATTATTGATTCCCTCCGTGGTCCACGAGAGTGCTCCTCGTCGTAAATTCATTAGCCGCGAAGTTCGCTGTTGGCCCGACACGCGAGCCCAGCCCACGTGTTCCCCGACAATTATCGAATTTCTGCGATATATCTTTGCGCGCCGCCACGCTGCTGTACGTGCGTCGTTGCGAGAAGTATTTCGGTCCGGATCGTCGGGCTATTTGTAGCAATCTCGAATAACGCGAAAAGCGATAACTAATTTCAGATGCGGATTGCAAACGCTGCTCGAATACATAATGCAGGCTACCCCTCGCCGCCGCCGCCGCCGCCGCCGCCGTCCCGCGCGTCAAGCGCGCGTCCTCGGAAAAGCGTTTGAGCGTCGCTCTCTTTGCGGCTGTAACCCGATTTCACCTCGACGTGTATAACGATCACATTTCAGTCAAACGTGTTATCGTTCTTATCGAGCGTTTTCCCCATCCATCGTCGTTCATCGTCGTCGTCGTCGTCGTCGTCGTCGAGCTGCGAGCTCGATGTTGCGACGAATTATTTATATCGTTCACGGGTAAAAAGTTCACGGCAGAAACTGCCGTTCGTTCTTCCTCTTTTTCTTCCGTCCTCTCCCCCTCCGTCTCTTTCGCCGACCTCGTGATTACCGGCGGTAATCAATGGACCCAACGAAAACCCAAGGAGGCAAATAAAGGGGTTCGCGGAGGGCGCGGGACGCGGGCGCGAAGGGTAGCGTGAAAGCGGTAGCGAGGGGCACGGGGGTTGTTGAGAGCACCGTGTAGGTAGGTAGGTAGGTAGGTAGGTAGGTAACGGTAGGGAGAAACCCGCTCTCTCGCGCAGGACACACATAAAATATCAGCCGGAAGATTACCATCGTCCTGCCCCTGCCCTCGCCGGTTTCCCCGCATCCGCTTTCTGCCGCGGCAGTTTTTACCGAGAATATATGCACCAACCGGCGCTTTGTTATTTTCCCCGTCCCTTCTTCTTTTTTTTTTCGCCGGTTCTTCTTTCTCCTCGTGCCCCGGGCGCGACCAACCGACGACCCTTTTTCCCACCTACCCTTAGCTACCCACCCCCTGTCGCTCGCCACTGCCTCCTCTCCCCTCGGAGGGCCCCTTGCCTCCCCCCCCCCGCTGAGCCGCTCCTTCTATCCTATATTCCACCCACTCCTGTACGGTTTTACTTCCGGTCACGAGTGCCGCCTGTAACTTACGTGTAACGGCGTGGAATTATCAATGAGCTCGCGCCGTGAGTTTATTGCCGCGGTCGCGCGCAATCGGCGCCCCATCTCGTGTAGCTTCGTTGCCGCGGCGTTATAATTTCTCCTGCTCCTCTTCTTTTGTTTCCTTTTTTCTTTTTTTTTCCGCCAACTCGAGAGGAAGAATGTCGCTGCGCGTTATACGTACGTACGTACGCTTCGGCAGAGCGGTAATTTACGCGGCGTGGCGTGGCCCCTATCGCCATATCTGTTGACTTCGAACAAATGCAACATGCGACGTGGCACGTCTGCCCGTTTATGAAACTGCGCGTACAGAGTGCCATAGTCGGTATAAACCGGCCAGTCTCTTCATAGCCGGCTACTCGGCAGCAAAAATCGCGGGTAATACCCGGGTGATATCACCTGTCCGCCGCCCGTTATTGATTTTCGCGGCGACCGATCTCGCCTCTTTCGTTTTGCCCCCGAGTACCACCCGCGCTAATCGCGGCACTCGGTGTATCAACGGCGTGAATAATTTGCGAAATAATCGATGGGGAGGGAGAATGAGACGGTGGCGGACATCGAGATGGAGCTCATAGCCGAAGAAACTTGATTGGAAGTACGAGTACATTTGAAAACGAGAGACTCTCGATAGTTTCTAATTTTGGACACGAGTATGTATATCGAGCGTGTTGACGATTTCGAATATCTCGAAGGTTTAAAATAGTCCGAAAGAGTCGAGACCTTTCGGTTATGTTTTCGCTCTTCCGATCGATTGTTACAATTGTTACGAATTATCGCTGTCGTCGACTTTTAAAATACCTGACCGCGTCTCGTCGAAGCAATGTACTTCTCTGCTATGTTGATAGAATCTTGGAACAATGGGAATAAACACAAATAAAATTACTAAAATAAATAATTCTTGTACGAGAGAGCTTTTTAGAATTTCTTCGAATGAAAGCAAAGGACGATGAGCACCCGCTTGAAATTATCAAGGTAAGAGAATGTTCTTATATCTTTAATGTCTTGCGACTCTTCTCGTTCATTGATTCTGCAGGTTTGACGAAATTTGATTTGGATGAATATAGAATTGTAATTTCAACTCGAATGCTGCAAAAAAAGGTAAATATGTCACGAAAAATAGTCCTCGTATAAATACCGCGCGCGCAAGGTAAACAAATTTCGCAATCGGCGTGAGCGACTAATGCGATAAATGGCAGATGAAACCATAAGAATCACACCAAAAATACTGCCGAGAACATTCAACAGAATCAAACAGGAGATGTCGTGTGATCTAAAGTCGTTTCGTACTCGCGAAAACCTAAATATTTTGACGTGTTCAACGCCAAATTCGGACGGAGAATCAAACGCGAAATCTACTTTTCTCTATAAGTCACTTGCTTAACACGCAGTATTCAACGCGGTGTCCTGCTGATTAATATAGATACGCGACACGTTCAAATAACGCGCGTGGTAAAAGAAAAAAAAAAAAAAAAAAAAGAAACGAGCGAGATTGATTTTCCATTTGGGAATTTGGGACGGGTCGAGAATTAAATTACGCGCATGCCCGAATTCTATAACAATCGGAAATGTTACGAACGCGATGATTGCGCAATATTTGCATTATTTCGCTTTTCGACGAAATCAAATGAAATATTTAATAGAATTCCGTAATATCTCATACTTCGAAAGAGCCGGCCGTTGTGCCGTTCGCGATATGGCGCCGGGGAGAAGTAGACACACGCTCCCCCAATTTTTCCAAAAGTAAGGAGAGGTTGTAACAAAATGGAAACGTCGATACACATCGTAACTTTCGGCCACGATAATACTCGGCTGTCTATTCCCCACCCGTCTGGGCTAGATATCGATTGAATCTTTCCTTCTCTCTTCAATCCCTTCATCTCTCTTTCCGACCAGCCGCGCTCCAGCTGCCTCGTGATTGACGTTTCATAATTCAGCTGTGCCGCTTGATACGACATGCGAAGAGTCGCCCAGCGGGGCACTCCGGGTCAGAATTAGGGAAGGCAGCGCGGACTGCAAATTCTTTTTCGTAATTCCTCGCACATATTTCTTCGGCCACGTCGCCGATGATGTCGTCGTCGAGCGGGTGGGAAAGAGAGAGAGAGAGAGAGAGAGAGAGAGGGAGGGGGTGGAAAGGGAGAAATATCAAATTTATCACGATCAAAGGGATAAACGTAGGAGCGACGAAAGAGGGATGGACTTTTGCTGCTCTGCAAATCAAGCGCTAACGCGGTAAGCGGATTTATTTCTGCATTCGACAAACGTATCATCGCCGCGCATTCTTCGGCCGAGGAATACTTTATTCGAGTCGGGCGTCGTATTTTCGCGTTTCACCGGCCGGTCCCGGCACGGATGGCGGGGAGGAACGCAAACTCTCTCTCTCTCTCTCTCTCTCTCTCTCTCTCTCTCTCTCTCTCTCTCTCTCTCTCTCTCTCTCTCTCTCTCTACGTCGTTTGTAACGCGGTCCAATTGTCGTTCCGGATAATTCCTTCGACCGCCGGAAAGTGGTTATTACGTTGTCCACAGAAATGGAACGACCGGTAAGATAGGGCCGACTGTGCGATGTTCTTTGTGGTGGTACATGGTAGAACCGCGCGCGGTAGAACGAGAGCGAGAGAGAGAGAGAGAGAGAGAGAGAGAGAGAGAGAGAGAGAAAGAGAGAGACAAAAAGAGAGGATGCTGGATCTTTTTGGTCAAGCCCCAGGCTTGCTGTCTCTCAAAAGAGCTCTCAGCCCACGTCTCCTATCCTTTCCGTTCCTCCTGGCGACCCCCATTCAACGCCGTGCCACCTACGAAGTCAAGCTTCCTCCGGCTGCCCTAGTGAGCGAGCGGGCGAGCGCGCGCGAGGAGGGGGGGGCTTTTACTACTTTCATTACTTTTTATCGTCACTCGCTTCAAGAGCTCATGCGCCCATTTTTTAATTCGCTATGGATCGAGCAGCGCGACGCGGCGCTGCGCGGTGTCATGCTCACCGGAGACTATATTAAAGCTCGTAATTCTTACAAAGTGAAATCTAAGAGAGCCGCCGGAGAGAGCGCCTTGCTAGCCCCGGCTTTTCCTCGACGTGTGTACTTTACGATGATTAGCACGAAGCGGCGGGGCCGTGTGCATTAATCTCGTGCCACGACGCCGGCCCGTGGATCGCCTCTCCCTGCCGGCAGTCGAGAGTCCGCTACTGCTACTGAAACTTTAATCCGGCCAGTCGTAATTTTTCCTCCTTCTTTTCTCCTAACGGTTTATCGCGATCTCGGACCCCTCCTCCCCCGCGAGAAACGAGGGTCATCGTCGCGCGCGGAATTATCGTTTACGCGCATCGCGCGTCGCTCACGCCGGCGACTTTTCTCCGACTCTTCATCAGCTTTGCCTCATTCGGCGGTTTACATGGTGCGACGCGTTTACAAAGGAAGATCTCGCCGGTCGATTTCCCATCTTCCGCGTGCGCGCGCTGTTCATCGAATTATCCCGCGAGCGTGAGAGATAGAGGCCTCCCGTTGACACGAAATTGCGTTACGCGCCGACTGACCGGTGAGATAGCGCGCCTGCTTGTTTAGGTCTGGTTTTACAGCGGCGGCGGCGGCGGCGGCGGCAATCGGTTGATTACGCCCGGGCGCAGCTTTATTTCACGGGCCGCGCGCGGAATGCGACGGAATAAACCGTTATTGGGCGGTGGGCTTACGTACGAGCGTTAACGCGCCGAGGTGCCCCTTAACGTATGGTCACCGATCGAGGCGTTTCGTCGGCCGTAGCCATAACGGCGCTCGACAACAATACAAATCGAAGCCGGGGTAAGCTCGAGTGCCGTGTGTAGGCGATACGGCGCGAGAACGAGACGCGAGGCATTCCAATAAGTGGATTGACTCCTGCAAGCTCCGTGTCCGCCCTTACCTCCCGATATCGCTCTAGACGCAGTGGAGTACACGGTAAGGGATCGCGCGCGCGAGAAACCTGAGGAAAAGTAAGAGAAAAAGGAAACACAAAGTAAACTACGTTTGCAATCGCGCGTCGGCCATCGTGGACGTCGGGGATATTTGAAGCTACTCCGGTGGACTCGCTTTAATGATTCCCCTCGCGAGTAAATCAAATTCCTCAAATCGAGCGCGCGTAATTTCGGCGAAAGTGCCGATAATGTCTGTAGTGTTTTACGCATTGCGAGGGCAACACCTTCAATCATTTAGTACACGAAGCGACTACTCGACAATAAAAATGTAAGAATTTACGCGTTGCTCCGCAAGGACGTCCACACGCGGTGACGTCGACTCAACGCGAAGCAAAACTCCAAGATAATCTACGCCAATGCGTCGTCGGTTCGCACCATCCTCTTCACGCGATAAAAAGCGGACTGATAGGCCGGGAATGCCTATATTCTGCAGCGTGTCCCGCCCTAACGGAGGAGCTCCATCGCTCAGGCTTACGCGCCGCGACGACCTTATTAGACAACCCTGATTTGTGTCCTCTGGCGAATGCTCGGCATTTCCGAGTGGGTCGAGAATTTGCCTCTCCAAGTGCCGCCACGACGCCTTGCCCGGCGACGCGACGTCGGACGGATCCGTGTATAAGGAATCACGTCGGCTCAAATGATCTTAGGACCGCGACGTGGAGAAGGGGGAGAAGGAGAGGGACCGGTTTACCCCCCCCCCCTCCCCGTGCAAAGACAGATCGCTCGAATCGCCCGAGAATCGCGCGCCTGTGCCGCCGTTGAGCATCGAAATTGGCGACGAAAAAGGGGCGTATCGGGTGGTATCGGTAACAACACAGCACAGCGAGCGATACGAATCGCGCGGTTGCTCGTCCTGATGAATTACTTTCCGTTTCTTTCCGCGCGAAACCGCGCGCGAGCGAGCTTCCATTAAACAGCCCCCGCGCGAAACGTCATCAATAATTTCAGCCGCGCGGAAGATCCGGCGTTCCGTGACCGAAATTCAATCGCGCGAACGAGGCGGGAGTTTATTACGGTAAATTCGTTCTTTCTCGTTTCGGCAGGCCGGATACAATTTCCGACGTAGCGTTGCTGATCGCTCGGCCGACCGATCGGGCGGCGCGCGAGCTACGCTCAATGAAATATTCACATTATCGGCGTTCCGGTGACAAGCCGCACTTTATTATTTTCGATGGTTGACGTGCACGCGCAAAAGCGTCGGATATCCCGCTCAGCCCCGTTCGTTTATTCGCGTATCTTCGCCGCGTCAATTTTCCCGCGACCGTGCGTCAAGGTGTCTCGATGCGCGCGGAACAACAGCGATGAAATAGAGAGAAAGAGGGAGAGAGAGAGAGAGAGAGAGAGAGAAAGGGTCAAAGGTCTCCCTGTGAGAGAATTCGAGAGTCGAGCGGAGAAAAATTTGTCGCGCGAATGTCTGGCAAACTTTGCGTCGTTCGTCAAAAAATAGTGAATTACGGCTGTTTTCGGAGAAAGAATCTAAACGCAGAGAGGGAATGACTGTTTGTGCCGTCTGTGTGCAATTTTTCTGCATTTTGTAACAATGTTGTTACAAACAATATAACGACGTTGTTGCAAAATACGGGAACATTGCGCACGGACAACTGCAGCGAGGGTTCTCGTTAACGGCTCGCATGTTGCATCGGAATTGCTGCCGATTTATTCCTCGTATTTTTTCCCCACCCAAAGCAAAATGCCGCGTCGACCCAAGCGCGGTGCAACAATCGTGTCTGCTGAATCAAATCATGAGACGCACAAGAGATAATCGTAAGGATTCGCTCATTCGAATGCGCGGCCTCGTTAATAAGTTTAACTAAAGGGACAACTTTGCGATTTGCGAAACACTTGTCGAAACACTTCGGCGGCGTCCTCACCGAGGCGACGGAAAGATTTGTGCTTTTACGGTTCACGTGAAACATATATTTAGCCGGCTAAAGTAACGCATCGATGTGCCGTATTTTACCGCAGGCACCGGCGGAGGCAATTTATCGTCGTGAATTACGTGACGTAATTTTCGATTTACGCAACGCGCGTGTCGATTCGGGCCGCGCCTGAAAAGAAAATACCGGCAACATTTATGAGAGTTAATTGGGTTCGCGTAGACCGCGTCTTTTCATTAGCGTTTACAGGCTCCTGTTCCTCATCAATCTCACCGACGCGTACAACACCCTCTTCCCGCCGAACGAAATGCACGCGCTGCAGCGTGTAATGCGGTTTCCAACTATTCCCGCGGTTTCGGCCATCGAGCAACAAAACCGATGGGGGCGCGGGGGGGGGGGGGACTCGCGGAGTATTCCCCGATACTATTCTCTAAATCCACCTCCACTCGTTCGTCACACACAAACTCTTATAATTAATTACGCACGCCGGACCTGTACACGCCGCGGCGCGGCGGCCGCCCGACGGCTCGCAATTTCGCCCCGACGCGCGAGCGAGCGAGCGAGCGCGTAACCGACTTTTATCCGTAATTTGAAATTCCATTTTAACCGCCGCGAAAATGGCGGGCGGATTATCAAAGGATCTATATAGCTCGGCGAACGTTTCGACGCGGAGATAATTTTGATCGTCGCCCCCCTCACCCTCACCCCCCTCCCACCCACCCACGCGCTTTTTGTCTATACGCTGCCGAAGACAAAAGCGATGTCGTATAAAAAAAGAGGGAGAGAGAGAGAGAGAGAGAGAGAGAGAGAAAAAGAAGAAAGTTTCCATTAACGACGTATTTCTTCTCTCATTGTTCCGCGTCGCGATTGCCTCGGACTCGCCAAGGTTTTAATTAAAAGTTTCTCATTACTCCCGTTGTTTGGAGGCGAGCCTGTCGCCAGGCTTTAAGTCGCGGACATTAACGAGGCCTGTTTACGATACCGCTCGCCGTGGTAATTCCCTCCCCCTACATATACGGAAAGCAAAGTTCACATACCGCGCCGGGGTCCTCGCGCCGGTAACGTTCTAATAATTGCGCGGACTCTTTGTGGCGTTGTTTCGCAACGAACTCGCAAGAGCAACGGCGCGAGAGGATTAAACACCGGACAAAAACTCAGTTCCGAAGCGCACAAAGACCGGCGGCGAAATTTAAAAAAAAAAAAAAAAAACATACAGAGACAGAGTCGAGGAAGGAGGGAGGAGCGTGTGCGTGTGTGAAAGAGAGAGAGAGAACACACGCGATCACAGCGAGATATATCGCGGGTGAATTCTGTTACAAGCTTTTTCCCAAACCGTTCATACTCGCTGACATATTCGATTTGCATACAGACCGAGCGAATTATTGCCCGTTCGCTGGAATAGAAACGGTATCGCGTACACGGGATCGCTGGTAGATTGGGTTCATTAGCCGGTGGACATCAATTTTTCCAGTAATCAGTAATAAAGCCTGGCTTTAAACGAGCTGCCTGTGCAAACGGTTCGCGCAGGGCCTGAGGGGAAAACGGTCGACGGTTGGTCTGTTAAATGAAACAAAGCCGTTACAACGAATGGCTATCCACCCTCTGTACCCGCGAGCGAGCGAGAGGATACACAGGCGGGCGGCGGAAAGGGGGAAGGGCGAGCATCCGCGCCGAACAGAAGAGGATGAGTGCGGAAAAAGTTGGCGAGAGCAAGAGAGAAAGAGAGCGAGGGAGAAACGGGAGGAAGGGAGAGAGAGAGAGAGAGAGAGAGAGAGAGAGAGAGAGAGAGAGAGGGAGGGAGGGAGAGAGGGAGAGAGGGAGAGAGAGAGAGAGAGAAAGCGGGCGATAGCGAGTGGTTGGTAAATTAAAATTGTTTCCCGATTCGGAATGGAAACATTTCGTGGCCGCCCCGACTGCTGCTGCTGGAGTTTCTTCGTTTCCCGTTTACCGCGGCACATCCCGCGCTCGTCGCGGAACACCATGGGCGCTCTCCAGCAGCAGATGTACGTGTAAATTCGAAACTTGAGCGATCCTAAATGAACGAACTGATCGTTCGTCTTTATCCATGGACACCTCTCCGGCTGGTCGCCGAGCGAACCTCAGCGCTGGCGACAAATGCATCGCGCCAGCGGTGCACGCGCGCCCTCCCTTTTCCTCCCGTTGGCATTTAGAATTGAGTAAATACACAATGGAGTCATCGCTCTTGGCGGAATTTGGCGCGCGAGTCTTTGAATAATTCCGAGAGCGATCTCTCCGCAACTCTCTCTCCCCCCGGCTGAAGCGCCGGCGCGCAATAGTTTTCGCGTTATAAACGATTGAAAATAAAAGTTTCCCGCGGACCGCGAACTTCTGCAGTGTAATCAAATAGCGAACTTCGCCGTTTCATTTAGATTCGAACCAACTTTCCTCTGTGAAATTTTCAGTCGAGATGATCCTCGCTCAAACATCGCGTATGTTATACGTTACGAAATTCGAACGGCAGAGACGCCCCTCTCTCCCCTCCCGCCCTCGCCCGCAAAACTCGATGAGCTTCATTTCGCGTCGTTTCGCGAGAAACGACAGGAAACTCGCGAGAGGAATTCGTCATTAAAGCTTATACTCGCGAGACGCTCTGTATAAGCTTTATCCGACTGCCGCGAGAATGAAATCCAGTTTGAAGTCTTTCTCCTATCGTGAAAGTTTAGTAACTAGAGAGAGACAGAGAGAGAGAGAGAAAGAGAGAGAGAGAGAGAGAGAGAGAGAGACAGAAATAGAACGTGCATGTGTGTGCACGCGCACGGTGCAGAGACGAGGATGGAAGAAAGTGCTTGGAGATACGCGAAGCGAAATCAAACTTCAATGCCAATAAAGTGTATACTTATTAAATTGGCATCGGGACTCGGCAAACTATTTGCGCTCGCGCGCGGTTGCTCCGTTTTGCAACATGTTTAACAGATCCGATTGCACAATTCCCCGACACGCTCAAACACAACGCGATTTAACTCGATTGCACGTGCAGTACGCTGCGTATATCTGCGTCTCATCATCAACTTTCATGAAGCCGGGAGAGATCACTGCGGTGCATTTTTCACCAACGACAAAAAAGTTCCACTTCGAGGATTGTACAATTCGCCGGGAAAGAGGGAAAGAAAAAAAAAAGAACGAACCGCAAGGGGATTGAGCAACGCGCTTGTCCGAAAGCGCTGCTCTCGCGCTCGCGCGTACAGCTGCTCGCTTCGCGCCGTCGACAAGGCGAGGCAAGAAGGAGAGCTCCTCTCGCGGCAATGGCGACCTAGCGCGGCGAGATCAGCGTAAAATAACTTAGCGGAGCCATCGAGAGAGCCAACGGAGCGCCAGCCGTCCGCCAGCCTGCATTCTCTCTCACATTTCCGCCCCGGCTTCCTTCCACCGGCCCAATCACTCCCTCCCTCCTGCCGCCGTCTGGCCGGCGGAAAGTTCCAGGGGTGTTCGAGGCCGAAGCCGGATCGCCCGCGGTTTTTGCAGAAACGACCCCGGTATTTCTCCCCGAGTGAAATTAACGATCGCGGAACACCGGCGCGCACCTTCGCCGGGATAAAGCGCGGAGTTTACGGTATGCATGTACACATTCGCGCGGATAATATGTGTCCGCCGTGCTCTCTGCCACCCCCGCCCCCGCCCCCGCCGTCTTCTCTTTCCGGTGGTTGTACGCGATGGAGTTCCGCGGATGTATCGCGCGAGCCTTCGCCGTCGGCGCGGCTAGATATATACGCGGCCGCTCTTTCTGCCGTCACGGCCGCCGCGGCCGATCCGCAAGTGCGAAATATTAGGTGTGTGTGAATTAATTCGGTCCGTTTTTTCTTCCAAAAAAGACTTTAGTATGAAAAAACATGAAAAAGTACACCGATCAAAGTATTTGCCATCGCTAGGGACTGAAAAATAAAGCCTTTTGCAGACATTAGAGGTTAGAAAATTACATAGTACAGCAATTGACCGCCAGATGGACCGAATTAATTCACACACCTAATAAATAAACGCGTCTCGGCGTGACTGCAGCCGCCGTGATTATTAACGCTGATTTGATCTCCGAGATTACCCGGAGACATCTTTGCCGTCTGCGCTTGAGAAAAAACTTTCAAGATAAGAATAGCAAGAGTACAGGCATGATATTAAAGAGATCATATCGGGTTACTTGAGGGAGTACTTGAGGGCAGCCGTAATTGTTCAAGATTTAACTCGCTGAAAAACTGACGCGACCGTACAATTCGCCGCGCGTTTCCCGCAACTCGCTCGAATCGGACTCGAAAAATCGCGCTCTCTCAGTCGCGAAGACTTATCTTCAGCTTCAATTTCGTCCCGGCCCGTTTCTCAATAGACCGCTGAATTAGCCGACGATACAGAGGAATGATCGCCGCTCGAACGGAAGCGGAACGATATCAGCTTCCGAGTGTAATTTGTTGCACGCCGCCACGACTGCTTTTCGCGGAGTCGCCCCGCTGAGCGGCGAATCCTTTGACGGGGACCGAAGCCCGGCGACAATGCTGCTCGGTTTCTTTAGCCGAGCGCGCGCGCCGCACCGCAGAGGGGAAAGGTGACAAGTCCGAGAGATAAACGTTGAAAGTATACGCTACAAAAAAAAAAAAAAAAATAAAAAGAAACGAATGTACTGCGCTCGCAAGAAGCGCGCGTCGCTTTTAACTTGGCACATCGCGACACGCTTACGAACGCGGAACGAACGTCATTCTTTTCGGAATCTCGCGCGTGCTCTCATCACGACACACACGTTCGCGATTGCGAGACGTGCAGAAACGTGAAAATGTATTCAGACAATAAAACGGGAAATTTTCGCTGCGTAATGCGCACGCAGAATGCAGAGCGTGCTCAATCGAAAAAAAGAAGCGTCACGCGCGGGGAGGGGGAGGGGGTCTCCGCGCGTAATCCGTCAGTATTTTTCCAAATAGCGCGCTCGCGATTTTGACATCCAGCCCGATATTACATCGGTCGATCGTAAAATCGCGCATGGACGCGCTGGTTATTCGCGTATGCGGATGCACAGATATTTCGGAGCGAGCATGGCCAATGTGCTAATCGCGCGAGAGCGGAACGCACGGAGACCTCTTGGAGATAAAACTCGGACGTTTACTGCCATTGCGACACACGCGCGCGACGCGGAGAAGGAAGAAATATATCGTTCTCGAGCGCTATAAGAAGCCCCGTTCAAGGACGCTCTCTTTTCAGAAATGCGACCGCTCGTAACGCTCGAAACTGGCTGGAAGCCATCTATCGTCCGCAGCGATCAGTACCTTCTTCGTGCGTGAGAGCATCGCCGACGCGGCTACCTTTGTCTCTCCCATGCGCAACGCTCAAGCGAGACCGTTGGAGCAACTTACCTGAAACATAACAGACAGGGCATCGATTAGGTCGCGACTCATCGGCGCCGATCAACGTGAAATTACGCGATAATAACTCTCGCCGAATTACAGCACGCGAGAACACTTCTCTATTTATCACGCGCGCGGATATTGCGCGATAGGACGCGGCGGCGCGGCGTTAGCGCGCAATAATATACATTTTATCGCGTCAAAAGGATAATATATGACTTATGCAATTTGCGTAAATAGATATATTATGGACGTCGGCAATGGCCGTTGACCATAACTCAGGGGCATTAATCATCGCGCGGGGTGTGCGCGCGCAAACAAAGCGCGCTGAAAAACAAGGATCGCTAGCCGGCCAAGAATTTCCAAACGATACTTATAAGCCGCTTATCTCGAGGTCAAACCTCGCTATGAAACGACGTTAGGTACCGTCTACGAGGCGTCTCCCCGTCACAAAGCGGGCTTTACATATTCATGGCCGTGGCGACATACAGCGAGGTATATTAATTCCCCTGCAATCGCCCTCCCCCTGCCACCTCCGCACCGCCCTCCTCCTCCCCCGCACATATACACACAGTCCTCCTTTCACACATATCGCTTCTTTTCCCGTTTCCTTCGGCGCTCTGTCCTTGCGTCCTCGTCCTCGTCATCGTCGTCGTCGTCGTCGTCGTCGTCGTCGTCGCGTACATCGGCTCTCTCTTGCGAATTAATCGAATCGCCCCGAATGCGAAACGTTAATCAATTGATCGGCCATTCGAACGCGCGGACTCTTTTTTTTTTTTTCTTTCTTCCTCTTTATTTGCATCCGCGTCGAGAGCCGAGAGCCGAGAGCGGACCAGCGAGGCGGAATTCATGAGTTACAAATTCAGCGCCGCTGTGAATTCCATTTTCTCCCTCTCGGCCGCCGCCGCCGCCGCCGCCGACTCGCGGTCTCTTAAAGCGCGCCGACCGAAATGACGAGAGACTCGTGAGTGAAGCTCGCGGAGAAGAAGAAGAAATTCCCTTCTATGTATTACTAATTAGGGCGAACGCGCGTATCCGCGTCCATTCACGGGAATAATTATCCTCGGCGCCCGGCAACGCGCCCGTCGAAAGGCGGCAAGAAGGGAGCGGAACGTCGGGCTCGCGGAGGACCCGCTAGGGGCGAGGGGTGAGGAAGGGGAAGGATGCCGAGGTCGAGCGTAGAATTTCGCGTTATTAGTCGACGACGCAAAGATATTCCCGGACCGTTTATGTCGGGGACGCAGCCGCGATTTTCTTCTCCTCGTTATCGGCGCGAGGTGCTCGCGCGGAAAAATTGCATGTAACGAATCGTGACGGGCCGGCCGATCCTCGTTTCCGATCACGTTTCCGCGGTATTGAATCATCCAATTAGTGTCGTCGCGTGGTGAGAAACGGAGATATGACACAGCGGATAGAGGTGGGAGCAGGTGCCGATGCGTTCCGAAAGACGCGCATGCCGGAGCGCGCGCAAGCGTTAAAAGGCGCACACGGTGGATCCGCTGAAATTTCCAATTAGAGACACGTCCGCTCGAGCGGCGGCTTTAACGAGATAAATCCGTCCGCCATCCGTACGAATTAAACGGTCCCGGCGCGCCCGCCGCCGATTCGCCTTCTCCGGCCGAAGTAATCTCGCCTGCGTTATCGTCTCGCATCGTCTGGCAACCTCCACGGCGGCGATGCGCTCTTCCTCGCGAGACGCACCGGCCGCGAAAAATCGCCGGCTGGAGCGCGCGTAACGAATAGTCGCGCTGTGAAGTTTCCGAATTCCGCATGATTCTCCGAGAGTCCAGATATCCAGCGCGTAAGTAGGTTAACTCGCTGGGCTTTTCCGGATTAAGGGGAACGCAGCCAACCTCCCTTCTTCTCGCCCTCGCTCCCTTGCCCTCGTTCGCAGGCGGGTCAGGCGACGGAACGCCGAAAACGTGGGCGCGCGTTAAATCACGCTGGAGACCCGGCCGGAATTATGGCGAGTTTTATGTAGCACGCGTATGGAGGAAGAAAGTGGAGGAGCTTTCCTCTCGCCGGGGAGCCGGCCAGGAGCTTTGGAAAATATTATTGCGCGAGCGCCGCCGCGAATCTAAAGACACGAGTGAGAGAGAGAGAGAGAGAGAGAGAGAGAGAGAGAGAGAGAGAGAGAGAGAGAGGGAGGGAGGGAGGGAGGGAACGGCAAGGGGTGATCCGGAAGTGCCCATCCGAAGCGTCCGGACTGTAATGCGCTCGACTTAACCAGATAACTCTTCTTAACGAGGCTCTCTCCTTCGCTCCCCAGTGACTAGTCTCTTGCACGACGAGTCTCGCGCTATTGTTCGTTCAGTAAATATAACCACGCGATAAATTCGACGTGCGAAGAGGTCATAGGGGGAGGGGTCAGGGGGCCGGTTTCCTGTCGCATAAAATATTCGGCAATTCATTTTAGCTAGCACACATAATTAAAGCGCCATGTGTGCGGGAGGTCTGCTATAAATCTCCGGGATCAGCAATAACGTCGGAGACTTGGCCGTTGCCGTCGGTAGCGCGCGGATGATGGTGATGGTGCAATGGAAGTGTTGGTAGCGGCGACGGTGGCAGCGGTGGTGGTGGTGGTGGTGGTGGTGGTGGTGGTGGCGCAGGGTGCCTACAATTCGTCGGATAGTCCCGGTGAAGAACGGTCTGGCATCAAGTCGCGAGAAATTATGTGAATGTTCTCGCCCTACACCAAGACCAAGGAGGGACAGGGGATGGGAGACGAGCCCCACCTCTCCCTAGCACCGCACCCTAGCAGGGAGCCAGGAATCAGGAAGCCGTGAGCCGCCGCCGCCGCCGCCACCGCTGAGGTGTCTAGACTTGGCTCGGCTCTGCACTTTGCACGCCGTACGTATTCAAACCGATTTGCGAGGATTCGCGCGACAAAAAGTCACGGGAGGAGAACCTGGGATTTACATTGGTAATGCGTGCGCCGCGAGCGCGCGCGAAAGGGCCGAGAGAGAGAGAGAGAGAGAGAGAGAGAGAGGGAGAGAGAGAGGGGAAGAGGGAGCGGAGGAAGGATAACTCCGGAGGAAAGGCAAAGTCGTGGCGGCATAGCGGGAATGCGGCCGTTCGTCTGGTCCTCGAAATAATTCCGTTCTCCGGAATGTCCTTCACGTCGCGCCGGCCGGCCGGCCGGCTGAATCGGCATTCGGTCATTCGTACGTCGCTCCTCGCGAGCACTGGCGAGCGACTCGTTCGCCCGCGAGGGATAAAGATTGATCCTCGCCTCGCCTCGCCTCGCCGAGGTTACACAAGCGCGCGCGGCTTAGATCACGCTCGAAAGTTCCCGGCCGGCGTGAAGATGCAAATGCGAGCTAAACTCGGGACAATCGGGAACTCGTCGTCATTTGTGGCGTCCCCCGTGTCACGAGGTCGGACGTAGAGAGAATGTCCCCGAGCCGGTGTCCCGGAGCCATGATTATACAGCAACATCGTGGTCGTTTATCATTCCGGCTATGCGCGGCGGCAGGCAACGCGATCTGTCTCTTCGCGGTAAGATAGCCAAACCCTTATTCGAGGAGGTTGGCCGGGAGCGCAGCCGCATCTGGACTGCCTCCAAAAGACCAAGACACCCTAGGATCTCCTGGCTCGCTCCAGATCTCCCTTCTCTCCCCGTCCGACTTCATAAATTCAGGCGCGCTCCCTACCTTAAGCCAGAACCGCGTAACTGTTTCTAACCAATTATTATAAATAAAATGTGGCCAGCCGTAATGACAAACGGCAGGAGCGGGGCCGACGCGCGGTATGCCGAGCTCTTCGCCAATGGGCTCGGAGCCATCCGCCCTACCGGGCTGTACTAGTCGAAGGATTACGGCGACCTTCTCTCTCTTCTTCCCCATTTTCCCCTTCTATAATGGCCGATGCAGTCTGCCCCGCGAGATCTATGAGGTAGAAAGTTCGGGTTTTCAGTTCCAAGAACTGATATTAGACATAATGTGAAATTGCTAAACCGAAATGTATTCGACGATATATTCGCCGACTGAGGAGTCGTAGATTCGACAACTGATGACTCCGTCTCTGAGTCACTCGAAAAAAATGCCCGCTCGCTTTTTTTCCTTCCTGCCGCGCCGTGTCGCGCACGACGCACGATGTGTCCTCCGGTCCGAGAGAGAGAGAGAGAGAGAGAGAGAGAGAGAGAGACGCGGCGAAAAAACTTTCCTCAAGGCGATCTCAAAATAGCCGGTCGAAATCTCGAAAATCGGGTCTTGCTCGATAAAAGAGCCGCTGTTTCAACTGAGAGACGAGAGATCGAGAGATGCCTCCTTTTTTCTCCCCTCTTACGAGCCACCTCGCTCCTCCACGACGATGTACGTATTAAGAATAATGCACGAGTCGCGCGCTCCGCGCAAGGCTCGGGAGGAGATAGCGTGGCGGCGGAAAACTAGCTGGCAAAGAGGTAGCAATAAATAAGCCCGCGGGCTTCTGTATCACGATTAAAGCCATATTATGTTTGTCAAGACGCTCGTGATTGTTGTTTACAGCCGAAAAGCAGCTGTCTCATTCTGGCAAACTTTGCTGGCACTCGGTGTGCTGATACGAGTTTCACTTCGTCAGCCGTCGAGAGCGCGGCTGAAACTCAGCCGAGTTTCTTTGTGAAATTCCGTTAATGAATAAGCTGGGATTAGTACAGCCCGTTTCAACGATGCACTTCGCGACGATGCATTGTCCGCGCGCTCTCGTTGAACCGTCGTACCGAAATTCTCATAATTTCATCTCCACCGCAGTGACACGCGGTTCCTCCTCGTTGCAGCTTCTAAACGTAGTCGGTGGCGAGAGGAAAGCCACAGCAACACGTCGCGCCTCCGGGACGGTTAAGAATTCGACCGAAGACGACGACTCTCACCGGTCGATTCGAAGAAGCTGCCTTCGTGGAAAACAGCCGAGAAGGCCTCTCCCCTGCCATCGCGATCGCGCGAGCATCGATCGCGGGACGTATCACGAGTACACCCGAGTACGATTACACACGGAAGCAATTAGTGTCACCTGTCACAATGTACGCGCGCCCGAGCCAGGGGATAATTCCTCAGGGCTCATCGTTGTGCCTCACCCACCTGGTGAGGAGCGGCAGCAGTTGTAGCCTCATCCTGTCCGCACACGCAGCGCCTGAGCCTGAGCCTCGCGTAGAATGTAACTTTGTGACGTCACACCACAAACACGCCAGAAGGCGAGAGAGCCTAGTTACAAGCATTATACCTAACCGCTCCGCCTCGTTACGACAAGATGTGCTTCTGGTTTTCACTGCACGCGTGCAGCCGGTCTGCGGGTTAATTCGTGCGAGGAAGTTTCGAGGGCAAGAGTAGAGGTAACAAAGCGTGCGCGCAGGGCTGCGGAAAGGTGGCGAAGGGGAGCGATGGGGAGCGGAGCAGACGGCTGGGAAGGCGGCAGGAGGGATTGCGTTAGCGTGGCACCAAGGTAAATCCAATCGATCTTCCTCACGCGAGAGGCATTAACGAATTCTGCTATTCGACGAGCTTAATTCGCCGAGCCCGCCGCCGCGCCGCGCCGCGCCGCGCCGCGCTGGCTCGTGTGTATGTAATTAGCGTACGCACACTGCCGGAGATAAGTAGCGCGTGCGTACGATGCGTGAGTCGACGTTGAATGCTCGCTCTCTTTCTCTCTCTCTCTCTCTCTCTCTCTCCCTCTCTCTTTCTCTCTCTCCCTCTCTTCTTGAATATTCCGAAAGAGAAAGGCACGAGTACGAGCACGAGCTACGTGCTCCCGTACAGACACTTTTTGCTTTATTATTTCAATTGCCGGCGGCGGCGGCGGCGAAGGACTCGTATACCGTCGGCTATTAGGCTGAGCGCGGTATTTTTCCCGCGAATTATGCAAATCCGCGTCGCTATTGAGTCGAAGGCGAGTTCGGCGGGCGAATTGATTCGGAGAATCGCGCTGCATTGCGGTGCGCGGACGGATGGACGGGGGGGGGGATAATCCCCTCGGAATGATTAAGGCGCGGCGCGCGTCGCGCAGCACAGATCGCAATAGGCGCGAGGAAGTTTTCGGGAGCGCCAGGCGGATTGATACCTCGTGCGAAACGTTTCAATCCCGCGGAGCCGTGCGCACGCGCGCGGGCCGTGCCCGGCGAATAACAAATTGCCCGGTGTAATATGAACCGATACGTTCTCGTTAGCGCGATGGAGTACAACGCGCGCGGGATATTTCCCCGCGCGGAATCATCCCCTCCCCACTACTCCTGCTCGCCTTCTACGGGCGCCGCTTACATGAGAAGTAGGACGCTAATTACATGGCTGTTAATCGTGGCCTTTCCAAAGTAACTTATGCGAGTTGGCTTGCTACCTCGCGAGGCAAAAGTTCATGCATAAATTGCTATGTTGCTCGCCTCATCGAAGGGGGCCAAGGCGGCGGAGGGTGGCGCCGAGAAAAATTGCGCACGGGGTGAACTCTTGCGAGAAATTCCGTCTCCGCAAATGATTCGCTTCCGACCTTCCGGGTTTGCCCGAAAGCCGAAATCGGTATTTACCCAGCTTTCCCCGTCGCAAAACTGTTATAAAGTACGCAAATATTCCCGCGAGCTTCTCGTATTGTTCCGAACGTTGAATTCGTATACTTTCCGCACACGCCGCGCGTCTATTATTCGCCGGTGTTTCCTGGTAAGCAGAGCCGAGGAATAAAGAGCGCAAATATTCGCAGAAAATCCACATCTTCCCGATTTTCGACCCAGAAGCAGCCGCACGCCGGCCTGTGGGCGGCGGTGGGAGAGAAAAAGAGAGAGAGAGAGAACACACCGGTATCAACCTTCTCCCTCAGGAGTCTCGGTATCTACTTTCGGGTGAAAATAATTAAAATGGAAGGCGGTTTGAGCGGCGGGAAGGCAGAGAGAGAGAGAGAGAGGGGGGGGGGGAATGGGGAGGGGAGAGCGCTTCCGCGACGCAGCGCAAAATATCGACGAGATTACATTGCGCCGGCTGTAATGCGGATGCAAATGCGATGGTAAAATATTCCGAGTGTGCAAATTAAAATGACACTGAAATATATATGCGCGTACAGCTTCGCGGCGCTGCGCCGGGCTTGTATAAATTGTTTACGTTGCACCCAGTTTGCGATATTATACCGAAAACGCGCGCGCTCGATGTGTGCAAAAATACACGCGGGCACGCACTCACGCGCGCGCACACACCGCTCCGAGCACTTTGTGCCGGCTGCGTATCCGCGGATGCCAGTTTTCTAGCCGGTATACCCTCAATCGCATCGCGCCGGTAATACGATGGGCGGAGGAAAAGCGAGAGGCGCGCATCGCCCGAGGGAGGAGAAAATTCGCTGAAAATTCCCAATGTTTATTCATATAATTTGCATGTAATTATTTCTGATACGCCGTCCGCCCGGCCCGGCGCGATGTATTGTGCGTGCGGCACTATGTGCCCACGTGCATGACCACATGTGTGTGTGTGTGTGTGTGTGTACGGTTACAAAGCGGGAACGCACAAGAAAACGCGAACGGCCAATTGTACGAGCGGATCACCGAGGCCGTAGGACGCGCCTTGAATGTCCGTCACCATTTATCTCGCGCGCATTTTAAAATGGTCCCCCCCGCTCTGTCACGGCGTGTCGTTCTGCCCGTTGGAGAGCGTGCCGCGTGCGAATATTATCGTGCGGCCGGGAAACTTGCCGCGGCTGCTCGGGGAAACTCGAGGAAACTCTCGAGCGCGAGCGCGAGTGGACGATACTTCGTCCCGTGTTTGGGATCGCTTCTTAATGCCGGCCGGGATAAATAACGTGCGCGCGATGCTGCTCGGACGACGAGGGAAAATTGCAGTCGCCCTGCTTGTACGGCGCGCGTTTGCAGTTTGACATAATGGCGGGATATTGCGCGCCCCGTTCTCCTATGAAAATGGACGCTGTTTATACGCGACGGAGTAACATATGCGCTATAATATTGCCTGAACGCGCGCGCGCGCGACAAACTGCGTCGTTGAGATGCACGGTTAATTTTGATCCAGCTGTATAACCGGCAGAGAGAGAGAGAGAGAGGGGGGGGGGAGAGGGAGGAGAGAGCGACGGGCAACGATATTCCGGCCGCGCGCCGCTTTGCCGGTGGCGATTCTTCTATTTTGTCCCTCCGCTCTCGCGCGGCCTTCTGCCTTTTCTTCGCCGCTCGTCCCGGCAAATACTCCGCCAGGAGGAACGGGGCACGTAGATATAGCCGGAGTGCAATAATTTCACGGGCTGATCGCCGTGGAATCGCGTCGTTCGCGGGAAAGGGACGATTGGAAGTATAATTGAACCACCGTCTCGCGATTAATATCCACGGCGGCGGTGCGAGAGAGGCGCGGAGGACATTTTTCATTAGAGCCCGTCCGCCCGTTGAATTCGTTTAACTCTCGGCATTCCTTCGATCATCGCCGTACAGGGATCGCTGGATTTCCACGCCGCAGTCCTCTAAGCGTAGTCTCACAATTTCATGCCAACAGCGTCGCGTATTATTCATGCTTCACATCGCAACGTCATACGATAATTCCGTGACACCACGGACTGTGCTGATGTAGAAATAATCATTGCGGCTGAACCTCCGCGGTTGGTCCTCCACCGTAACGCGTGCTTTGACCTCGCCTTGAATCTAATAATTTCTGTGATAACAACCGCGCAATCGTGCACGTCGCAAGATGTAGACGCTCGCGAGCAAGCTTAATTATAAAGCAAATTGTTCTCTCCTCTCGGTGGATCGCGAGATGTTTCAGCGTGCGCGTTCTCCCCGACACGTTTTAACACTCTCTCGCTCATTTCGCCAGGAGAAAACGAAAACGTCTCCCATAAATATGCAACAAACATCCCGTCCGGCCTGTCTCGCGAGAGTGAAACCGAGAATAAACATTTCACGGGCCTCGTTATAGTCGCGCGCGCGATTCAGCCGGCCGACGCCCGGTGTGCGCTTCGTCGTCGTCGTCGTCGTCGTCGTCGTCGTCGTCGTCGGCATGTGAGTTACCGTCGCCGTGTAGCCAGCTGTGGCGATCTTGTCTCGCCAGACACGTGTACACTATGCGCAACATCCATTTATACGGTTGGCACTCAACTTGGCACCAGCCATGGTTGATGAGCCCTCGCCGGTGGAGGGAAACGGCTATTAGTCATCGTTATACGTCATCTTGATCCCGAGTGCAGACCGACGACGAGTGCGTGGGAAATGGCTAACCCGTTTCGGTCAACACGTCGCCTAAAGACGGGCCTCGCTCCCTTATGAATAAGGGAGGCAAGCTTCTTTTCTCTCGCCGACCGAGCGGAGGAAACGGGAGGCGATCTCGCTGGTCCGTTCTCCGAGGAGACGGCGGACTTTCGCGCGCGGATCGCCGCGACTACGCGTTGGGTGGGAGCTACTCTGTGTGCTCCCGTGTATGTGTATGTCTGTGAAAAAGAGAGAGAGAGAGAGAGAGAGAGAGAGAGAGAGAGAGAGAGGGAGAGAGAGAGAGAGAGAGAGAGAGGGGAGGGCTTGAAATGTGGGTGTACGTACTCGCAGGGGCCATTACCACCCCAGAAGCGCTG
>NW_020229952.1:1440000-1537500 GCF_003227715.2 Harpegnathos saltator | reverse complement strand
GGTCGTCCAACCCTTCGTCCTTGCCCGTTCAAAGGGTCGGCGGCGGCGACGACGACGACGACGACGACGACGACGACGACGACGACGACGACGACGACGACGACGACGACGACGACGACGACGACGACGACGACGACGACGACGACGACGACGACGACGACGACGACGACGCCGACGACGAGGAGAAGGAGGAGGAAGAGGAGAACGACAACGTCAAGCGGGTCTCGTTGACGCGGATAACGGCAGCAACGTGACTGTGAGTGGCTCGCGGGAAAAAGAGAGACGGCTTTCAATGGCCGTGCGGGGCACGGTCGCGTAAAGCGAAAAATAAATTCGCGCGAAAAGTTGAGTCTTATCGACGTCGCGCCGTTTAATATTTGGACAACCCAGTTCTGCGCACGCGGCCGCTCCGGGGCTACCAGCGGGGCACGGGGGGGAGGGCAGGAGGGCGCGGTATGAACCCGTGACATGATACAAGTTGTCGCTCGCGATAGCGCGTTCCTTAATTAATTAAATTTCGCCGCCGCCGCCGCCTTCGCTGAGACAGTCTGTTCGACATCCGCGATATGCAAACTTCGCGATGCACTGAACTTTGTCTCGGCCGCTAGTTTGTCCAACGATTACGGCCCTTTAATTAAAATCTCACTTTTTTATGCTCAAAGCGCTCGACTGCCGCATTCACGTTCTACGTCGAAACGCTCTCGAGAGCGTGTCGCGCTGCGCACGGCTCGTTACGTCGTCGTCGTCGTCGTCGTCGTCGTCGTCGTCGTGGGCGACGGGGACGCACATAATTCCTTAATGAATGCCGCTGCAATTAAATTAATGAAACAAAAACGACTGCTCACGTATTTATCGAACAGCGACAATGCGCACGGCCGGTGAGCAAGCCGCGGAGCAGTATCGAGAAAGAAAGAAAAGAGGAGAGGAGGGAGGCAGAGAAATAAAAACGAGAAAGAGAAGGGAAGAAAAGCCGACGGGAGGAGCAGGGAGGGGGGGACGAAACGAGAAGCGGCGGACGGACATGACGTGGATCTCGTTTCCGTGAAATTGGGGTGAAAACCGGCAAAGGTGAGCGCGCGAGAGAGAGAGAGAGAGAGAGAGAGAGAGAGGAAGAAAAATATTCGAGAGACCGCGCGTCGGGGACAAGTACAGGGACAGGGTGGCAGGATATCAAGGTATCGATCCGGGGGATAGAACCACGCAGCGCGCGCGACGAAGAGCGACTCTCGAGGCGGCCGTGTCTCTTCACGCTCGGTCGCGCTTTTCGTTAACGCCGAGCTAAGAGCTAAGGCTCGTGTAACGGGATCCTCGCGGAAAGCGTCTTGGGGTTTTATGGTGCCCCCCTTCGGCTCGGATCAGAAGAGGCGCACGGCTGAGACGAGAGCGGGGCCGCGGGGGCCGGGGTGGTGACGGAGACGGAGGAGGGGGGGGAGCGGGGGGAGGGGGTCGGGTGGATGGCGCGGGGGAGGGTGTGTAGGACAGTGAACCTGGGTATCGACCGGCACGCGGCAAGTTCAGGGTCGCACTGTCGCACCGACTACACCCCGTCCCTGTGCCCCGTTCATCCCGCAATCTCCACCCCTCGCCTGGAACTGCGTCAAACCCTTGGAACGAGCCGCCTATCCCTCGCCGCGTCGCTCGGTTTTACGACGAACGGATGGATGAATGGTGTGAGGAGCCCGCCACGCACAGCTGTTTGCATACACCCCCGCGTCTCAGCCGCGGGCCTCTCCGACTACTCGCCTTGCGAAAGACGAGCAAATAATAACCCCGCGATGACTCGCAGCCTGCTCGACCACCTCTCCGATCTTCCTCCTCGGCTCTGCGTCTCTCCGTCGTCCTTTTCGGCGAGACGGCTGAACGAGAGCGACAGCGACAGCGAGACGAAAGAGTGTGTGTGTATGTGTGTGTGTGTGTGTGTGTGTGTGTGAGAGAAAGAGAGAAAGAGAAAGGGAGAGGGGAGGGAGGAAAGCAAACACGTCGACCGAACGAATGCTCGGCTTAAAACCGCCGGTTCTCTTGTATTCGCTCCTTCGTGAGTTTTAACGACGCCGGGCGTTTCATTAATTTCTCACCTCGACACGCGAGCTCGCCGCCGCCGCCGACGCCGACGCCGCGGTTACCTCGGCGTCTTCAACTTTGCTCCCGTAATCGTTCTTTTCATTTACAATATCTCAGTCGTTTGCGTTGATTAGTATCGCGTGATATTTAAATAAGCCCGTGAGGGGGAGCAGACTGTAGGCCGCGTGCTTGACGATACATCAACTCCGAATTACTACAATTAGAGCAGACACCGCGCGTGCGAAAGTTCGCGGCGGCCTTTGAGCGAGCGACGGTGTAAGCGATGAGTCTCGCGCTTTTCATTTCGTCGGCCCGCGCGTCGAGCGAGCGCGTTTCTCCCGAGCCGAGAAACGGTGACGCCGCGTCTCGGTCGATTCGGTCATCGCGACAGTCGTGTTTCGGCGAGTGACGAGGAACGCGGCCTAACTCAAACAAGATATCGGAAATTCCTGCATATCTGGGTTAAAGGATATCCCTGTGCTTGCTTGCTCTCTTCCTCTCTCCTTCTCCCTTCTCCTCTCTCTCTCTCTCTCTCCCCTCTCTCTCTCTCTCTCTCTCTCTCTCTCTCTCTCTCTCTCTCTCTCTCTCTCTCTCTCTCGCTGTTTCCCTTCCTCACCTGCGCGAGGCGGTATTGAATCGAGAGTCACGCTCGCAAGGAATCGTTTAAAGGGAATTACAATCCGGACTATTGGGCGGAAGGAGCAAGGGCGGAGGGTGAGAAGGCGATATTTCGTCGATTCCTATTCGGTGGTCGTGGATAAACTTGGCCGAGTCCCGCGGCTGTGTGCGTGGGCTCATCGATGAGCACACTCTTTCCGCGGCAGTTCGGTGTAGTGAATTGAAATTAACATAAAATCGAAATGCCGGGAAACTTTGCGCATAAAGAGTCAACTGCCCAAGTTCGTTGAATGGCTGCGAACGGGCAACTCCGTTTCGCTATGAAAGGGGCTACCTTACCTCCCCCCCTCTCCCCCCGCGCCCGCCCAACCGTGCTCGGAGCTCCGTGCTCGACACCTCCCTCCCCCGCCATCCCCTTCGAACGGCCTCTCTTACCTTTTCCAAGCTTCTCCGTCCGGCGAATTGCGCGAGCGGGAGTATTACAGAAAAGGCCTCGGAATAATTAGACGAGCGGTCCGTTTCCGCAGCGACGATAACTGCGATAACGTCCGGTCGATAGACCAATAACTTCTCTGGGGACTTTCTCTCTCTCTCTCTCTCTCTCTCTGTCTCTCTCCCTCTCTCTCCCTCTCTTTCTCTCTCCAGCTCGGGCGACACGCGGTCGTGCTGTTGCGCGCGACATTTGCTCGCACGTTATCTGGGAAAAATATAAGGCGCGATAACGCGCGCGTCGGGCCCGATAATAGATGAGCCGTGTATACGCGATAACTTTATCGCCGGGGGTTTTTCTTCACGTGCGGAACGCGCGGGGACTGCCACCGCGTGGAAATGGAAAGTTTATCGCGAAATCGCTGCTCGCCCGGGATAAAACACACACACGCACGCACGCACGCACGCACGCACACATACGCACCAAGACGATTCGCGGGCCCGACGCGCGAGCGTTCGCAGGCCGGGGATACAATATTAATAACGTCATGAACACGAACACCGGCCTCCGGCACTCGCGTGGCAAGAGATACTACGAGTCAATCGTTCATTTCGATCGCACGCGAGACTCGGCGAGAATCTTAACGAGCGAGCGAGCGGCCGCGCGCCGAGAGATTTTTCCCCTCCCGTGAAATATGCCGCTAATAACCTCAGACAGAGCCAATTTCTCATGACTTTTACCGGGGCCGGATTTACCGGACCACGTCCATGGCATATTTCGGAAATATAAGAACCCGGTGTGCGACGGTTAAGGAGCACGCTCCACTCGTACACCGAAGATCACGTAGCACGATAATGGCTTCCTTTCCGTTCCTTATCGTGCTGGCGACATTCAAAATCCTAGGCCATTACTGCCGAGCGAATGGTGCCCTTTTCAAGAGAGGTACCTAGCTACGTGTACGTGTGTGTGTGTGTGTGTGTATATGTGCGCGCATGTATGTATTCTCGTGGAAATTTCTCCGTCGTATTACCGTGACAGATTACGTAGCTGCCTCCTATCCGTAATCAGTGGCGTGCGCGGTGGTCCGCCATCTTTCCCCTTACTTTCGTACTTTGTTTAATCTCCACTCTCTCCCGCGTCGTTATCGCGCTCCGCATCTATTTTTCAATCTTGTCCCATTTGAACATTTCATCGGGAGCCGCGCTGATCGATACGAGCTTCTCGCCGATGACTCACTTTCATCTCGCTTTCGCTTACATTTTTACTCGCCTTTTATCGGCACGCTCTTCCCTCCGCCGGCTTCTTCGATTATTAACAAGCCTCTTCGAGGAGAACGAGGGAGAACTGAGAATAGACAACGAGCCGTGCGAAATATGCATGAGCTTTTTACAAATAAACTATCGAGCACGATAACGACGATTCTCCGAAGCGCCGAGCGGAAATAGAGAACTCCCTCTCTATTTTCTTTCTTTTTTTTCGTTCTTTTTGTACGCAATGTGCATTATCGCGCGGTCATGCGGTTCGAGAGAATTTGCAGCGTTCGGCTCGCCGAACAAAATTGCTTTCACAAAGCCCCGGCATTTTTAATACATTACTTCGTTGCAGATGACAATTACACGGTATCAATCGCACGCGAGTCCGTTTTATTACTAATTCCAGCAACGATTAAAAGCAAAAATCCCAGCCAGGTGAGTTTCCTTCGCGCTTAATCCGTTGTTGGGGTCAAATCACGCTGTGCGCGCAGACAATGACCCGCTCCGGTGGCGTGGACTACGTCGCTAATCAGCCGCCTTCGTGACCATCCCTATAAGGGCGACGCCAGTTCATTAATCCGCCGTGTCGCGAATCGCTCGTCACGACGGCCAAACAAAGAATGAGGGTTTATCGCGAACGACGTCTAATAAACTGACGACGGTTTCTTGTCGCGGGCCAAGTCTCATTCGGCTCCACGCTGACATCCTGTCATCAGTCTTCATTACCGAACAATGGCTCGGCTCCGCGGTTAACAGCTCATCTGTGCTATGAACGACGCATCTCGTGAGCGATTACGCGTTAGCGATGTGTCTACTGTAATGGAACTCGTTCGCGGTTAAGGGAACAATAGAGCTAGACGATTAAGTGATATCTAGTAAGACGTGGGAGCCGGCAGGCGCGCATCGGAGATTCCAGACGACAGCTCGTAATGAAACGACGTCAACTTCGCCCTTTAAGGAATCTCCCTTTAAAAGGTTGCTTTTAGTGAGGAAACAAGAAGACTGCGCGCGCTGAGAATCTCGCGAAGATTACAACGCCTGGCCCAAGTGAAGTGAGAGCGAGTAATTGTGCCGTGAGAACTCCGTCGTGTTGTAATGTCCTTAAAACGTAAAAGTTTGCATCATTTTCGGGGACAACTCTCGGCGCCCGTTCGTCTGTCGCGCCCGGGGCGCCGCGCGTGTAATCAATCGGGAGAAGCGAGCGTTATCGATAAATAATTTTATCATTCGACTGTCGCAGCTGTGTGAATAATAAGTAATTAATTGACGAACGCGGCTCTCGACATTATGTTTGCGAGCCGTGTCCGCGACTGCGGCGAACTCGCGATATTCATCGCGCGCGCCGGGCTCGACGTCGATCTCTCTCATAAGACTCAATCAAATTAATTCGATTCATTAGTGCGAGCCGCGTGGTAACGTTACAATTATTTCGCCATCATTGCCGCGCTAATGGCTCTCGCTGTGTATACGCGACGCGAGTACACGCCACATTTTATGGAGTATGCGCATACGTTATGCCGCAACGTACCGAGGCCAACCCTTTTCAAAGTGCCGCAGATACACACAGAGTGCGGTATGTAACCAATAGTATGAACTCGATGGCGCAGGCTCCATTAGGTGGTTAGGACGCCCAAGGCCTTCTCTCCCCCCCCCTTCCCTTGTTCTCTCTCTCTCCCTCTCTCCCTCTCTCTCTCTCTCTCTCTCTCTCTCTCTCTCTCTCTCTCTCTCTTCATAGGCCTCCAGCTATTTCACTCTTCTTTCTCGCTCGCCCGGTCGCTCGGTCCTCGTTTGACCGATTCTTCCTTTATTCCGTTATGCATGCCCCTCCCCTCTCTCCCTCTCTTTCTCCGTCCTAGGTTTGTGGTATTAATTAAGGGAAGACAGAACGGGGTTGGGTTGGCGCGACAACGGGGGTAGTGTAAACAGGTCCAAGTATTATGTTATCCAACAGACTGACAGCCCGACCCCATTATCTCCAGCAGCAAGAACAACTCGAGGCCTCTCCTTCCTCTCCGCTCCTCTCCGGCCCTCCCATCCCGCCCCTTCGGCAACTAATCTTCTAAAATACACGAACTGGCGTACCGCAGTGCGTTCTCTCTCTCTCTCTCCCTCTCTCTCTCTCTCTCTCTCTCTCTCTCTCTCTCTCGGGCGGCGCGGGCTCATCCTACTTGTGATTCGCAGCACGCAAGATATCGGGCCGCGAATCCATCTTTGTATTCGCTTGTTACCGCGGGGAAATTAGCTTCTCGATTGTATAATTGCGAGATCGCGTTTCGGGATGATACCTTTCGCGCGACCTCGTCGCGTACGTAAGGCATCCTCGCGATGAGCCGCCGCGATAACATGGCAGGGCGGCGAGGCGCCGATCCGTCTAAATCGTCGTCGTAATCACCGGCTGTCTTCTTCTCCGGTCGTCGCATAGCTTCGCGCCATCTTCTCCTCCTTTTCTTCGTTCTTTTCCTTTTCTCTTTCGGGCTCCTCACCGCGCGCGCCTGTGTACCACGCGCGCGATATTTTTGCACGGCGCGTCAATCAACGCGAGCGTAATCGAGTTCCGATGAATTTCAGCGTTGATGCGGGCGCGGCGCTGCTAGAATTTTCCAGCGTGATAAAGCGCACGGCAGGAGGACGTTGCGCACGCTGCTGGTGCTGCTGTTGCTGTTGCTGCTGATGATGGCGGTGGTGCTGGCCGTGGTGGTGATGGTGGTGGTGGTGGTGGTGGTGGTGGTGGTGGTGGTGGTGGTGGTGGTGGTGGTGGTGGTGGTGGTGGTGGTGGTGGTAGTGGTGGTAGTGGTGGTGATGGCGGCGGCGGGGCGGCAGCGTGGTCTAAAACCGCGAATTCGAGAGCGACGTTCGAGGAAATCTAATTTCTGGTCTCGGCACACATTCTCTCCCCGGCATTATTATTATTTTATCGAAATAGAGTCGTAAGCCTGCAATTTGGCCCGTACACGGCGGCGGCTGTTCTAAAAGCGGGCTAACCGGCCCATGAATAATGCAACCTCGTACGTCTTGCTGATAATTATGTTTTACACCGTTGTGCCGTGTTTCGTTAACTCAACGGCGGCCGCGCCCTTTCCATCCGCTTTGGCATTACACCTGCATATTCATTACTTAACGTCAGGCATGACTTCAGCGAGCCGGCGAGGCTCGAGTTCGGGCTGCCTTGGCCGCGGCAAAACCAATTATTATATATATATACCAATTATTATGTATATACATTTACATATAACCGTGCATTGTACGATTAATAAAATGTCTGCCGGCCGGCCCGATCAGGCGGAGTGCCCGCCGTCGCCGTCGTCCTGCAAATATCCTGTCTCGTCAATAGCAAAAACAGTCCCATCTCACTGCGCAAACCCGAGTGTGTTATTTTAACGCGTATAAGCTGAAGCTTCCTTTACGCGTATCTTGTCGTCTTAAATCACGTCGTTTAACGCGTTTAAACGACGCCCCGACTAGAAATTTATTCCATGGTCCTGATCAGGTTAACCTCATTTGGACATCAGGTCCCAATAAGGTAAAGACTATCGGGTCCTAGTAAGTCATGTATGTTAACGCAGCGTGGATATCAGGACCTTAGTAAGGATTAATAGTCAAGTCCTTATTGAGTTACCTTATGGAACCCTTATTACGTTTTTTTTTTTTTCAAATTATGGCTCCTAATTACTCGCCACGGCTATATTGGACGATGACATTAGAAATAAGAAATGACACGCTGAAAATTCTTTCATGTCATTTTCACATAAAAAGATATTTGCGTGAAATAATATTTTAGATCGCTCGAGCATACTTGTAAAATGTTTCGGAAAAGAAACATAAAATGAATATCATAAGATGATAAAGTATCACAAGTATGACAAGACATAAAGTAGTGTTAAAGAGAAGAGTTGCATGTCACGTTAATTTTACAACTATTTATTGACTGTTAAAAAAAGGATAGTTTCTACAGCATTTTACAAATATATTCAAGTGATCTGAAGTGTTTCTTCAATGCAAATATCTTTATCTTTCGAAAAGACACCCAAAAATGGTTTTGTTAAAACTTGATAATGCAAATCATATTAGATACAATGAATAAGATCCCGACGAGGACCTGATTAACTGAACCATATTATATCATACACTAGGTTGATACATTAAGGTCTTAATATGGACCCAATCATTATAACCTTATAAAGGTCTTCCTTACTCATTTGTCGTTAGGACATTATAAGGACTTACTCAAGATCACCTTTCGTTCACCCTATTAGACCCTTATCAATGTTAGGTGAACCTGATAAAAATTTCTAGTCGGGGCGTTAAGTAATATCGAAATGCATCAAATGACGTGCTTTCAAACGGCAAAAAACGCGTGAAGAAAGCTTCAGCTGATACGTGTCAAAATAACATACTCGGGTTTGCAGTGCTGACGCTTCATATCCGCCGGATATCGCGCTCGCGCGAACATCGCCGCCGTTATTGTCGGCGCGATATACGCGAATTGACCAGCATGTACGCGCGATATCAGCGAAATCGAGTCCACGTTAAAGCCTCGGCCGATCTCGCGTTCTCGATGCCGAAGTATGAGAGGTAACGTGGTAGAAGTAATTACAGCCCGCGCGCGCCTGTAACTTCCTATCTGCGCGATCGAAATTACCATTGGCCGCGGCGTATCTCGCGCCGCTTCTTTACGGGGCCAGTTACCGGGCGTGCACGCTGTTTGCATGTAAACGACGTCTTTACACGTAGCCGAAGGTTAGCAGTGCACTCATGTCCGTCTCGTCCACGACAAATTACAAGCGGCGCTGCGGCCCGAGATATGTGACTTATCTTGAGTTACGAGTCGAGCGAGGGCGGCCCCGCGTTAGCGAGCCTGGGAAAATCACTCAACGGGGTGCCGAAGTGGATGACGATCGGTCAGCCTGCCGATAACATTGCAAAGGCAATCGTCCGAGCGTCACGTCGCGTCAGATAAGCACCGCGACACGCACAATCGCGCTAATCTTTCGCCATTTCTTGCATGCTCGTGGACAGAGAGCCCTCGGCCGCTGTTTTCCGCGCGGCCTTCCAAACGCCCAATCCGTCTTGTCCGGCGGGCAAATTTGTTTTCCAACGGGAGAATCCGAGCGGACGGACGCATTCCGAAAGTCACGCGAAAGAAAACGGACGGCTGTCCCGCCCGCGATATATTTTTTATACACGTACATGTATAATCTCAGCGGGGAACACAATCACACGCGCACGTGGCAGCCTTTCCGCGAAACTTTCATGTGTTTGTCGGCTTTTAAATGCAGCTGTAAAGATTATCAGCATAACAGGTAACTTGAAATTTCCCCGAGCGGAGCAAACGCGCGCAGTTAAGCGCACACAACCCCGGCGGAGAGCTTTCGTGTCGCAGGCAAATATTCACGCCACTCTGCTCGACACGTTAATTCTGAAATCTCCTATCGCTTTTCGTTATCACACATCGACGTGTGTGTGTGTGTGTGTGTGTGTGTGATGATAGCGTATCGTTACGGTACGACGAAAATTTTGCAGAAGAGAGTCGGTCGAATTTCTTCGAGTCAGTCAAGCTCCTCGAGTGGTCCTCAAGTGTGTCCCCTCAGCCGATTTGACAGCCGACGGTACAAGCTGAAGAGATACGCGTGCGAGAGTGCCACGTGTTCCTCGCGCGATTGAATCTCTGCTCGTCCCGGGCCGTAGACGCTTCCTCCCGAGCACGCGAAGAAAAAGGAAAGGGAACGAACAAAGTCGGCGCGTTTTCATCCGCTCGCGGCGCGAGACACGTCGGCGCGATTCTCGTCTCTCTGGCCGGACGGAAATTTCCTTGTCTTCGGATGCGCACTAGCGTGCGTATAGACATCCGGCGGAGAAATAGAGACTCGGCCGCCCGGCGTTATGAGCGTAATACGCTACGCCATACATGCTACCGGCCGTAGAGGGCCGGCGGGAGGGGGGGAGGGAGAGAGTTAGGGATTGGCGCCGTAGCGCTCATCCGGCCTCGTCTAGACGTAATGCCACCCCTCGTAGGCCAGTCACGTCCCCCCCGCTACCGCCATTCCCTACACTCTCGCCATACAACCCGTTACGGATCACGCCGAAGTCATCATCAGACCGGCGGATCCGTCTTCCGCGGACTCTACTTAACGCGCGGCGGCGGCGGCGGCGGTATTGTCGGGCCTCCCAGCCGCGCGATCGATTATTCATTGGAATACAAAGTTGAATCTCGCGTGGAGATACGGAAGCGCGAAAATAGAATACGGAAGACGACGCGAGAGACGAGCAGAGACTCCGTCCGTCTTCGCGGCGCTCGAAAGCTTCTGTTTGCTTCTCAATACGCGCGCGCGCGCGCGCGCGCGGGCGGACTTCCTCTCCTTTTGTTACGGTGAAATCAATATATTATGTACTACGAGACGCAACTATCGCGCGAATAAGGAGAATTTTATCGGGCGGCCCGGCAGCGTCGAATAGCTAGAGCCCGCCGTGTGATATCGCTCCTGCATCCGAATCCCAAGGCGCAAGCTTCCTGAGAAGCTGAAACATCTTTTAATTAAAATTAACGCGACGCGGCATCGCCGGTAAAACGACATATCAAAACCGGCAATAACGTTTAACCGCGTTTACGGTACGTTAACGCGCAGCTTCCAGCTTTCGAGCTTAGCGAAGCGTGTAGTCTTCCTCGTTACAATTTACCATCGTAAATGTTACGAGGCTTTCCGAGGAAATTGAAAAAAAAAAGCCCGGTGGCCTCGCGCTTCCTTTACGAGGCGTCAAACGTTTCACCTCGTTAAAAGCTGGCAGCTTCGTGCCGGCATCGGCATTAAGTAATGCAATACGCTTCGTCGGCGAAAAAGACGAAGGAGATAGCCGGGGAAAAAGAAGAGGCAATGCGGTCCGCGCGCGCACGCGCGCGGGGGAGAGCGGGGCGGCGGGGGGCGGAGGGGGGGAGCTGGCGGAACTTTCCGTAATTAATACGTTAAACTTTTTCCCGAGCGCGCGCCGGATCTCACGCGCTCGCTCCTCCGCTGAATGTCAATGATCGAAATCGCTCTTTGATATAATTCCCCTCACCGCGCGCCGCATGCGGCCAAGACGTGAGCGGCAAACCCGTTAGCGGGACGCAAAGTCGCCGCGTTCCGCTTAGTCACCCAGCCAGCCAGTCGATATACACATTTTCGCTCGAGCATCTCGCTTGGCGAGGCGAGACGGTTGCACCGCTCGTGCGCGCGGCTGTGAAACGCGTTTCTTTCATTGATTAGTGACGGCTTATTATCTCGGTAATTAGTAGGTCGTGTAATGCATTTAAGCGTTTCCCCCGCGAAATTAGTATGCTAACTAATCCCATCCCTTACCTCTCTCTCTCTCTCTCTCTCTCTCTCTCTCTCTCTCTCTCTCGCCTCCCTCCTCCGTAGTTCGAGTTCGGCGTTTCTGCAGCCCCCTTCTCCTCTCGCTCCCCTTGTTGCTCTTCCCCTCCGAACGGAACTGAATCACAGGTGGCAAACGTTGCGAACTGCGACTCGCGTGAAATAGATGTTCGCGTTCAGCCCGCGAGAGGGAACGCGTTCGAGTATTCCGCGATGTAATTCCGTCTCATACGACATCATCGCGCGGCGCACCGGATGTTGCCTGAGCAGTCTCTCTCTCTCTCTCTCTCTCTCTCTCTCTCTCGCGCGCGCGCGCGACGGGAGACGTTTCTCAAGCTCGTCGTTTGATCGGAGCCGCGGCTCTCGCGCCGCGGTGTGTGGGTGAACGTCTTTCCCAGCCGGGTATAATTTTTTAATAAATTACCGCTCGCCCGGATTCATTCCTCACGTTCGTCGGCCAGCTCGAACGAAACGACGCGCGACTCGATCCCTCTCGAGAAAAAACAGCGGAGTCGGAGCGGGAGATCCATTTAATCACGAGACCGTCGATGATGCCCGAGCGGACTGTACGTAATGTCCCGCTCATATTCCGATATACCAATGGCCACGTCGGCGCTTGCAGGGGAGAGGGCGAGGAGGAAGACGCGCGTGGGCAATCGGACGATAGGTGCAAACAAGAAACGAGAATGCCCATTCCCCGGGCATCTCCCTTGCGCACCGACCAGAGGATTCGGCTAGAGCCGAGAGCCGAAAGGATATGGCGAGTGTGCGGAGAAAGGTAGCGCGCACACTGTGCCGGCCAGGGGACATACACACAGTAGCTAGTCGATGTGATTGGCCTGGTGCCAGAGGCACCTAACGACGCTTTCGAAAGGAGGAGAATCCTACTTGGTCCTCTCTCCAACGACGAGCCTCCAAAGATACCCCGGGACCAGTGGCGGTGACGCAATGTTGCCGCAATCACATTTTGGCACGCCTCTGCCTAACCTACACCCCCGGGCGGGCGGCTGCCTTCGATATCTCGCACCGTGTTGAATTCGACCGGTATCGACCGTGCGGAACTTGAACGGTCATCTAACGACGGTCCGCAGCGACAGAGAACCGGAGAGAGCGGAGAGGCAGGCCTGTGCAAATTCGGGGCTGACTACAGCCGGCTGTACCTACTGCCCACTCTCTCTCTCTCTCTCTCTCTCTCTCTCTCTCTCTCTCTCTCTCTCTCTCTCTCTCTCTCACTCTCCGTGAGCGTCGGCTCCCGCCGGCTGGCTTCTCAGTTATCCGACGTTCTCGTTCAATTGACCGCGCATAACTGATCGCGCGACGAATTTCGATCCAGGCGGCGGCGGGGTTGTGTCAAATGCGATTTCATCCTTCGTCCGGGATGGGGAGAGGGTGAGAGGGAGAGGGCTGGCGCGCGGAAGAATCGAGTCGCTATTTTTCCGGCTGGCGGAGCGAGAGACTGCATATGCTTGCCGTCGCTTAGCGAATAGCCAGCCTCTCCCTCCCTCCCTCCCGGCTATTGAGCCCCTCCCACGTATAACAGTATAAATACATACGGATAATAAATCTGTCGCGTACAAACAGCGAAACTATTTTATCGCGCCCGCCTTAAATCTCCGCTAGCTGTGTATTATACACGAGAGCATCCGCTAGCTCGCGTATATTCTATGTCATTGACAGTAATATCGATCCGACCGTTGTTGTCACTCCTATGCTAATAGGATATATACCAGCAACACGGATATTCATGTCACCGGCAGAAAGTGGATACGTTGTGCGGAAGATGTACACGTATGCGCGCGCGAGTATCATATTCGGGACACATCCGCTCGACAACTGCGAAGTATCAATTATTTCTTCCCAACGGCGCGCGCAAAGCGTCCAGCGTCCGCGCAAAAGGGGGGGGGGAGGAGTGAGAGCTTCCCCTCCTCTCTCTCTCTCTCCACCCCTTGCCAGAGCGCGCGATAAATTGATCCATCTGCTTCTCACTATCTCCCGATGACATCGATGACGCGTCGATATCCGCGGCGATAAGTTCGCCGCGCGACCGAGCTGATCCTCTGATTCCCTTTAAACACGAAGACAAGCCGCGTGTTGGCGGCGCGCGGGCGGCGAATAAAGTGCCGTGAAATAAAGGAGTATCTCCCGGGTGATTCGGTAGGCGCGGCGCGAGTTTCAGCGGCTGCGGATGGAGAGTGGTTGTATCTAATTTAAATTCCCGACATAAAAAGCTTGCAGAACGCGAGCGGTGGTCGGGATAGCGTGGATCGCGGCCAAGCCACGTGCGGCTGCGAGATTCATTCCGCTTTACACGGCCGGTCTGTACCCATCCACTTCTCCGCATCTCCCTCCCAAAATTCCCCCCTGCACTTTCTCATTCTCTCTCGCTCTGCCTGCTCGCCCCTGCTATCTCTGTCCCTCGTCTTATATTCCTGCTCTCTCTCTCTCTCTCTCTCCCTCTCTCTCTCTCTCTCTTTGTGTTAGCGAGATCTCATCTCCACGCAAACCATTCCGCGCCTCGAGCTAAGGTATGACCGGCAGCCTAATGCTGCCGGGGTTCCCCTTGGGAAATAGAATTATCCAGCAACGAAGATATTCGGTGTCTTCGGAACGAGAGATATTTAGCAGAAGAGAAAGAATTGCAAATTGACGTTTCCCGCGTTGGATAACGATGAGGTGGATTGGCGGTTCCTTTGTGACTGCGGATTCTCTTTACCAACGCGGCTTGACTTTTGCACGTGTAATCAAAGAAATATATCTGGAAAGATCATCATGCACGCTATCGTGTAAAATCTCGCATTCCGTTTTCCCGAGCGAACGATGCGGCGATGCGAGATTGTGCGAGACGGTGTTGAGAATCGTACGGCTCTCGTAATGAGCACGAAAGGATTTATCATCTAGAAAGCAACGGCCACATTGAGCTTTTGTGATTCATACTCATCGGAAGCCTACGGAAAGACCCGACCGGACCGATGAAAGGACAAAATTGGAAACCCATTTTCATTTCGAAATAGCGTGCTCCATTCCCGCAACTGTTCAAGGATCTAAGGACATCCCGGGGTTCCTGGCCGGAATCTTTCGGCCTGCGTGTCTTTTCGCCTCTAAGGCGGTCGACGTCGTTTCCCAACTCGAAGTTCCCCGACTATTACGATAGCGAAAGAAAGCCCTCCCGCTTTTCTCTCTCTACCATTTCCATCTACTTCAAAGGACATCCATTAAAGGAGCCCAGGCTATAATCCCCACCGTCGGCACCCGCTGTTCTCAAAATCAAATCAGCAAACGCGTAAATCTCGTTCCGAAAACTCGAAGGTGCTGAAAAGTGCTCGAGGGGTTTTTGACATTTTTTTTTCTGTTCAAAAATATGGATAACGATAAACCTTCCGTAAAATACGCAGCCCCGGCCGTATTCATTTCCTCCGCGTAATTTATCGAACGAACGTATACATACATGAAAAATTAAACCAAATTTGAATAGCCGAAAATGCAATGCTGAATTTTACGTTACTTACGGGGGCGGGGCGATGTATTTTCGCGTACGTACGTGCTAACCGCGTTTTTCGCAACCGCTAGAAAAATTGTAAAAATATACCACGCCACATTTTCCAATGCAAATGTATTCGTCCACCGACCATTAGCACGGGATGTTTCGCGCAAGGTGTGTCGTCTCTTCAGGCTTCAGTCTCAGAAAATAAAGCTGCCGAATATGTGAGCGGCGCTGTTATGTCCTACCCTCTTTCTGATATTCAAATCAGACCCTCCGCGCCCTCCGCATCTCCGACGTAAATCTGACATAGAGCTGATAATTACCGCGTGACTTTTTTTTTTTTTTTCAGACAGCACAGCCGTTCGCGCTGGGCATATCATGCATAATGCTCTTCGTTTGCCAAAAACACGAGCCGGCCGATTCACCGCATTCACCGTTCGCCATTCACGTGACTCCGTTACTATGAAATCAGAATTTGGCTCGGCATTATGCACAATTGAGATATATCAGTTTTCGCGTTGCAAGCCGTATTTCGCAGCGATCAATGCGATCGAAACGGCGCTAACAATGACCGAAATGACGCCGCGAGCGAATTCGCCGTGCCATCGATTCTGCGCCATCAGTATTTCCGGCAATTCTCCATGCACGCACGTGCGACGCATTTGCGCCGTTCGTAAAGCCGCATTATACCTGTCAAATATTAACAGGATCCTGGCGACGAGAGATCGCGACGTGAGGACCTCCGCCCTCGAGGACCACAATGGACTTGAAAGCGAGCACTGACTATCGATCGATAGTCTAATGCTATCGCGATCTGCATGTAGCAGACATTCCCTGCTTTTTGCCTCGCTTCTATTACGTACAACTGGTGGCAAAAAAGTTTCGGCAGTTCTTTTCCGGTGAGCCGGTGAGTTTCGCAACGAGTATAAATCTCCCGGTCGCACCGGCAATCTCCATCGATCCCAATAAAAAGAAAACACTACATTTTCTTTTTGCCGCCGATATTCTCGACCGCCCTACATCGCTTTGTATCGAAGTACAATGCCGGGTTGGTATATATCGAGCGCGACGTGTACTCTAAGTACTTTAATGAATTAAGGGGTAACATCTGAGTGAACGCCTGAAACACACAGAGTAAGTTTGGTTATGGAATTTTTTGCAGTTAAATAACAACATAGATGGAAAATTGGTTCGAAGGCCTCTTTCGAAGGCATACCTTAAACTACACAAAACAATTTTTGGTTATTATTTTGTCTCAAGATGGCGGCGCTGAAGCTCCCCAAGTAAAATCGTATTTTTCTCACGAGTCTCCGAGTCCGCGACTTGCAGCAGAAATGCCGTACACTTTCAAAAAGGACAAAAATACAAAATTTTTGTTAATCTACTAAATTAAATTTGCTAGAGAAGTGTACACATATATGTTAAAATATTGATTTTTGTAGAAATGTGAACATTAGGAAAAAAGTTTCAGTTTTGTCCAAGAAATTCAGTGAAAAAATATTTACAACAACAAAAGTTTTAAACCGATCGGAAAACATCATGTGTACTTCTCTAGAGAATTTAGTTTAGCAGCTACTGTAAAAATTTCGAATGGATCGGATGAAATTTGTTAAAGTTCTGTTGCAAGCCAATTCGAGAAACGTGATTTTACTCGGAGAGCTTCAGCGCCGCCATCTTGAGGCAAAATAATAACAAAAAATTGTTTTGTGTAATTTAAGGTATGCACGTTAGAGGCCTTCAAATCAATTTTCCATCTATGTTGTTATTTAAGGGGGGGGACTGCAGGGTCAAATTATTGAAAAATCGTGCTTGTTTTTGATAATGATTTTGTGACGAACTGAATAAATGTGCAAGAATGAAAATTTTACATATATTTATATAATATATGAAGAGTAGAAAAATTTTGTTTTTAAACAAATATCCATATAAATATACGTCCACTTAAATTTTAAACGCGTTTTCTTCGAAAATTTATTATTCAACTTTTGGCAGTGATTTCTCCGAAACTGAGCTTCGTATCGATTTGAAATTTTACAGCAATAATATTTGTTCATATGGCTCTCAGGTGAACTACGGACAACTCCGTCATAATATTTCATTTCGAGATATTAATTTTTTTATTGTAAAAGAACTTAAAAACTTGAAATTTTTCCTCATAATAGCTGCCACTTTGTTAATTTTGTTCGATTTTTTTTGTAGTGGTTCGCCGGATAATGATAAGCCTCCTCAAGATTTCTAGTTAAAATTCGCTCTGATCGAACCACCGAGAGCCGCGGTTATTACTGCAAATATGATAACTTGAAAAAAGAAAGGAGAGCATATATCGTATATTTATACGAGTATTTGTTAATAAACAAAATTTTTCTATTCTTCACATGTTGTATAACTACACCTAAAATTTTCATTCTTGCACATTTATTCAGTTCGTCACAAAATATTATCAAAAACAAGCACGATTTTTCAGCAGTCTGACCCTCCCAGTCCCCTCAACTACAAAAAATTTCCAAACTTACTCTGTGTTTTCAGGCGTTCACTCAGATGTTACCCCATAACGCGAGAGACATGACACAGTTTCAAGACACGGCGCGTCCCTTTGTGTGTACTCGATCTCTTAATATGTATGAAGATCACTTTTTTGTCTGTGGCGATGCGCGTGTGTAAACAAAGGCAAAGATTAGTGCGCTTTAACCCGTCGCCCGAAATGCCGCAACAAGATAATACATGTCGAGGGCGGAAGCGGTTGAATTAGATACAAATACGGCCATGGTAGGCGATACGGCGCATAGAGCGAGGAGCACGCGAGCTTTGGAAATTCACGTAGAGAGCGGCGAGAGAGAGAGAGAGAGGGAGAGGGAGAGGGAGAGGGAGAGAGAGAGCGGGCGAACGGCGCGATGGTGATGGCGGCGCAGTAGGTTTACCGCGATAAATCACACGGCGCACCGACAAAAAGGGTCCGACGAAAGGGTTGCCGCCATAAACGTATAAAGTAATTACGCGCCGTATCCGCGGTGCAGCGCGGCGCCGCCTGGCCATTCACGAGGATTCGCCTAAATTCACACTCCATGTGTTGACGCGCGCGCGCGACCATACGAAACGCGCGGCCGCCAAGCCGAATGTAATTTTCATCCTCGCGAAACCGAAGCGCTTTCGTCTCGCGCCACCACGACGGGGAATTACGTTCCATCGCGTGCATTATCGGAACGTATATCCTATGTGAAGAACCTGCTCAAAAGCTCGGCCATCAGTGCCGCCGTAGCAGGTTTCGAGAGTTAAAGCCCTCTCTTTTTGCCGAGAGGAAGAGAGAGAGAGAGAGAGAGAGAGAGAGAGAAATAGAGCCGTGCGAATATACGAGATAAATGTGATTGATTTCGTCGGACAATTTATTGCGATTGTTGAGATATTCATCTCTTGTCACGACTAATCATCGGCGCTGTTAGTCTCAACACTTCGGCGGTCACTGTCATGACAACGTGAGCTCACCCGACCAACGGGGCTCATAAAGAAATATTTCTCGATAATAACGATTTACGACTTGCAACGTTACGTAGAGGAGCTGGACACACGCGGATTTATGCGCGCGGAAAATATCCGGCGAAATGAATAGTTCGTCGTAAAGAAAACTTGCACGGACGAAATGTCGTTCATATAGATAAACTCGTCGTCGAAGGTATTAATTGCCTCCGCAGGACACAGAGCCTACCGTTTCGCTCGACGCTCGAGTATACTCCCCGATCGAGTGGCGTATCGTGGCGCGATTTTTTCAGCAAACGGGTTTTTTCTTAATTAAGAAAGCGTCGAACGGCCGCGTTTCTCTCCCACGAGGAGCGTTGTTCCCGCCTCTCGTTACAGCCGGAGATTGATGATCGCGAAGAAGCGTTTAAGCATAAAAAAGCCGCGGGGCTACGGCGAAAAGAGGAGAAGGCTGCCTCTCTCTATCGCAGCCTGTTAAATCGAGCGAAAAAATAAGAATACCTACAAGCTCGATAGGGATCCGAGGGGCGGAGAGAAGGGCCATCGTGCTTGTTCGCGAAACGATATATTATGTATACGGAATAAATGGAATAGAGAAGAGCCTCGAGCCGTGGGTCCTTCGAAACCAATAGAGCAAGCTAACGGCTCCTGCCATCGCACGTATTATCCGTGGCGGTCACGTGTGTGCGCGCGCGCGACCTCTGTCGCTCTCGCCGCCTCCTGTGTGGCAGATAAGTTTTCGAACGGAAAACGTAGCGGGCCGGATAAATCCTCGAGACTTCCGGCGAAACTTGTTCGCGAAGCGAACGGGCCTTCCACAGATACATCGGCGACCGCCCCGGAAGTCTACATACGGCGCTTAACGCGAGGTAACGGCCCGCGAGAGCGGAGTGTTCCTAAATTTTTCCCGGGCACCCCCTTTATCGCGTATTCCCTCTGAGGTCCTCTTATTGAGCGTCTCTCTCTCTCTCTGTGACCCTGCCTCTGCCTTCCTCTCTTTCTCTATCTCTGTCGCGTATCCTGAATAGGTAACACCGCGACAGAACACGAATCGTCGAACGGCTGCGAGAACAGATCACGCAAATTCTTCATCGATAAAGGATAAGCGCGTGCAACGGGCGTGCGCGCAGGTCTCATCGCCGCGGGTTATGAACGGTATAAAAATAACAGCGCCCCGTGGGCGAAAATATTTTTGTACGATTTTTACACGGAGAGCGAGTAATAGCGGGATAAAGGGAAATAATACGACGTAAAATTGGATTTCGCCGTGGAAATAACGCGGCCGCGGTTGAAACGAAATATTTTACAATTATCCGCGAACTCGCGCGCACGCGCGCTCGCGTATGGGCGCAATGCGGTCGAAACACGGTCATTTTCCATAGCTCGTCGGCAGACGGAACGTATAAAACGATCGGGGGGGGGGGGGGCAGGGGGCCGACCTGGCCGACCAGCGTTCGACCGGCAATTTTTGTAACGACGATACACCGCGAGCGAAACATTTCCATCCGCGCCGTGGCGTGGTCGCGCGAACGTAGCGCGTACGTCGCTTGGCGATTTAAACGGCCGCGCCCGCGACAAATCCGCGGCTCTGCGTAATTTTTCGCGCGATACCCTCCGGCGCGATTTTTCGTTTTTTTGGTTTCCTTCCACTTTTCATTTCTCGCCCGACCATGTCGCAAACCGCGGAACCACGACGACGACGACGACGACGACGACACGATCGCCGTGCAGGCAGACTTGATGCGCCGACTGTACCGGCGAAGTAACGGCTTGCGTTAAGTATCTCGGCATACACATCTGCACCCATCGCGTCGCGTCGCTGCCCGAGCATCGCCCGAAAGAGAGAGAGTCTGCCCTCCCCCTCTCGTCAGCCCCTCATCTAAAACTCTGCGGGCTGAGTTGAAATCGCGCGCTGGGCGGCCGAATGTATTTCTCGGAGGGCTTAATGCCGGTGAAAGTGGAGATGCGGCACAATGGAGAGACGAGGACACCGAGGAAGTACAGAAGGAGGAAGAGTTCGCGCGCGGCCGTACAAGAGGACCAGACGAGAGAGAGAGAGAGAGAGAGAGAGAGGGAGAGAGAGAGAGAGAGAGAGAGAGAGAGAGAGGGAGAGAGGGAGAGAGAGAGAGAGAGAGAGAGGGAGAGAGAGAGAGAGGGAGAGAGAGAGCAGATTGAGACGGGGGCGGAGAAGCAAGAGGGGAGGAAGAAGAGAAGAAGGAGAAGGAGGAGGAGGAGGAACAGTCATTTGAATGCGAATATACCGAGATGCTCGACAGACGCGTCGATTCGGTCGCACGTAGACGACGATATCGCCCGCTAGACGTGGCATAAGCGAAGGAACGCGGTAGCGGCAGCAATAGTAGTGCCGGCGGTAACGACAAAGTGAAAGAGAAAGAGAGAGAGAGAGAGAGAGAGAGAGAGAGAGAGAGTGAGAGGGGGGAGAGGGAGAGACGGGGAGTAGAAACTCGTTATCAGAAACACCCTAAACTCACGGTCCACTATCTTGGACTCGCGCGCGCACCAGCCGAATATCGCTCGCTAAAACTTCCGCTCCCGCTGCTTCTTGATTTATTAGATTTCACAGCGGACCAAGGTGATAAAACGAAAACAAAAAGGGATAGCCTTAGTAAGAAGAAGGGAAAAGGTAGGGAGAGAGGCAGAGGCGGCAGAAAGCCAAGAGAAGCGCGCAGCGACGCGGCGGCTGCAGAATTTCTTGGCCCTTTCCTTCTTCCACTTGCAGCTCCTTTTTTCCTTCGATCCTGCAAAGTTTTCCTGGCAGGTATCCTGCCCAGGGATTCCGCCGGAGCTTGTGCCCAGACTCGCCCGCAACAGTCCAGTATCATACCTAGCGCTTCGTTGTTTTGTCTTCCGCAGGCCTTTCCTCTCCTTACGTACACTTACCCATTTCCTCTCCTCCAACTTGCTATCAACACCATTCCCTCCTCTTCTCGCCCTCCCCCCTGCATGCTTGTTTGCGCTGCAGAGGCGGCGGCAACGACGATGACGACAGTAGTAACGGCAGCTGGTGGCAACGAATTCTCGAACTTGGAAACTCTAACGAAATCTCGGGCAAGGTGAATATTTTATGCGTAAATCAAATCCTGGGGAGTGTGTGTGTGTGTGTGTGTATATATATGTGTATATATATATACATATATATATATATATATATATACGAGACAGCGAGGATCCGTGGCACGGTGCGGCTAAATTCAATAGTAGCGCAGCGCCTCGCGCTCTTCTCTTCCACGCCTCTTGCCTCTTTTCTTCGTAAGATTCCAGTCTCTTTGCTCTCTTCGCCCCTCTCTCCGCTCTCCCCGAACTTTCTTTCTGTCTTCCCTTCCCTTCTCTCTTCTCTTCCCTCCGTTTCGTCCCCTTTCCCAACTTTCGCCCTTTCCTCTCTATGCAGCTTCCCCGGTATCTCGTAGCCCGCACCAGAAATCTAGCCCTCGCTGAAAATATTCCATCGCAGGTATCTATCGATTATTGAATTTCTGTCGCGCGTGGCAACGACGCGCGCGTTATCGAGCCTATTTGCATCGCTGGATTCGATGCCGACGTCGTCTCTCGCGCTCGCTCGTCTCGTCTCGTCTCGTTCTCACGGCGCTCCGCGGGAGGCGCGCGGCACTATTTCGTGGGATCAAGCGTGACGGGACGCAATTACACGGCCGCGCCGCGACGCGGAGGTTAAGATTCTTGAGAGATTTAGAGGATCGTAGATCCCACCGCGCGAGAAGCGTAATAACGGGCTGCTGTGGGCGTCCCGTTCTCTAATATGAAATATTCGTTCTCTCTCGCCGGGAAGAAGAGCCGGACTTGGCCCGCCAACGGCGGAATTCGTCTCCGCGAGAAAGAGAGAGATTCCTACACACAATACAGCAATAAAACTCCACCCTATCTCTTTCTCTCTCTCTCTCTCTCTCTCTCTCTCTCTCTCTCTCTCTCCCTCGCTCGGTTAAGGGGAAGGCGCGCGCGTTCTCTGGCCGAGCAACCCCATGACCAAGCGCTCGGTCAACATAACGCTTTGCACAGAACGATCAAATATTCAGCAGCACTTTTGCGTCGGACGCTCGCGCTGCGGATGCCGCCTTTTATTTATTTGTTTGCGACGAGTCGCTTCCACCGCCGCGGAGCGCCTACACTAGGGTGTACAAACGCGTGACAAAACGACAGATAGGAAGAGAGAGAGAGAGAGAGAGAGAGAGAGAGAGAGAAAGGGAAAAAGGGGTATTTTTTTCTTATCGCTCGGGAACACTGCCAATAGTCATTCACCCAGATACGATTCTGACCCAAAAATTCACGCATTAAATTAATAAATTACAAAAGCTCCCTCTGTGTCTTTCTCTCCCTCCGTCTCCCTTGGGTCCCTCTTCCTCTCTGCCTCGCTCTCTTGTTGCCTTGGCTTCCGGCCGAATGGCACAGCTTATGCGATCCCCGGCATTTGCCTCTCGCCGATCTTACGCACGCCTCGCCCGGGCGACTGATGTTTCAGACAATTTACGTTTGGGAAAATATCTCGAGAATCGCGCAAATATCTCCACTCATCGATGCCAGCCTGCGTGCTCCGTCATTTCCCCGAGAATTCGTCGGGTGCGCCACTTCGCGCACTTGTCGAACAACGCTGCGAGAGAACCGCGCGCGCGTACGTTTCGACATTAAAGATTCAAGACCCCACGCGCAGGAATGAGGCAGGAAATCCGGCGAAATGCAGCGCACACACTTACGCACACACTCCGCGCGCGCGCGCTGCGATCGGAAACCGAATCCGAAATTTCCAGCGGCCAATTCGCCAGCGCTTTTGATTCTTAACTCTTTAACGAGGCCGAACGGAACGCGCGCTCGGCCGCTTTTTAACGAGCCAAATGAAAAGGAAACAATAATTACGCTTAAACAGAGTACAACGGCGGAGAATAACATTCCGTTCCTCTCGCGTGCGTATCCGCGCGCTGAATATATTCGCCGCCCCGCCCCCTCGCCCCCCGCGCGGTATTCATGCACGGGGCGCGCGCTCTCTCGCTCGCGCGTACGCGCGCGCGCGCACACACACACACGCGTCGGTGGCGGGGCTGAAAACGCCGAATGAAAATTAGATAGCCCGAAACGGGGCCTCGCAGTGTGCGCGCGAGCCGTGAGCGCGCTAAAATATCACAATGGCACGGCAGGTGCATTTACCGGCTCTCGCCCGGTGCTTTGACGACAGTCGCCAGATAGCTCTTTCATCCGGTAATTAGCCGGAGAGCTCGAGGAGTTATCACCTGACGCGATCGTGGCTGTGCCACGCGCGAGCGGCCCGTCTACCAGCCCCCCTATCCCCCTACCCTCGCCCCGCTACCAGCCCTCCTTGCCCTATTCGGCCGCCTCCGTTCCGAGCGCGGAACCGGAGCGCGCGCGGCGTGAGGGCGCCCCCGCGATATTCGTCGTTGGTGGCGGCGGTGTCCGTCCTTAATTAATTAACGCCGCGTCGAATAATAATTATCGAAATGAAAGATGATATCGGGCGGGCGGGCTTATTTATTGGTACACGATGATATCGAGCCAACGTATAATCCCCTTCCCCCCCCCCGCCCGCCCGCCGGGCCTGCCAGCCCTCTCCGCCGTACGTAGCGCGCGAACGCCAATGGCTGTGTACGTGCGAACGTACTTTATGCTCGCCCCTCGGCTCTGCACCGACGACCGATAACGGTATCTAAACGCGGCTCTCCTAATTGATACGCGTGAATTAATTTGCCCGAGCGGCCGACCCGACGTTTTTAATACGCCTCTTAATTACTAGACTGCGCGAGCGCGGCCGAACGCGGGGGCTTGCTTCACCGAAGGTGTACGACGACGATTTTCATCTATCTTGACTCCGGCCAACCAGGCCCTCCCTTCCTCCTCTCTCTCTCTCTCTCTCACTCTTTTCCTCTCGCGCTCTCGCTCGTCTCGTTTACGCACATTCGCCGCTGCTGCGCCGCGAATCGCCGCGGACTGTCGTCGCTCCGCGACGCACGGCCTTTATTGTTTTATTCAAGTTGCTCTCGCCGGTGGGGCGGCCTCGCGGTTGGCAGCTCGGCGGAGCGAGGGAGGGCATCCAAGATAAATTGCATTCTACGAGGATTCAATCTAGTCGGGGGGAATGTTCAAAGTCAGAGGAGATCGCGCGCGGACACGAACGCTGGAGAAATAAAAGAGGCGAGAGCGTTTCGCGTTCGCGCTCGCGCGCTCGCAGCGCGGCTAGCAGCGGGCGGATAAAAAAAGGAAGAGGAAGCGACGCGCGGCGTGGAGAGCGATTTTGTATGAAGGGCAGGTCGATTCCAGACTCGTTAGGCCGGCACAAACCGCAAACCCGAGAGGAAGGGGGCGAGAGAGGTGGGGAGACGGGGGGGGGGAGGGGAAGAGGGGTTGCCGCTTCGCTACGGCGAAATACGCGCGCCGGACGAAATGGGACGTCCCCCTTTGCATGCGAATTTCCTCGATATTAAAGCCGGAGCAATGGGATTGCGACGATTGGTGGCGTGTGGCGATCTGCTTGGTGCCTGGACTCCCGATAATTATGTGCCAATTAAATTTAACGACTGTCCATTATTCCGGTCTGCGAACGTTCGTGCGTCGCTGCCTCCCCCCTGCCCCGTAATGCCGATCTCGCCGCCCTCGCCGCCCCTTCCGCGGGGGCGGATAGCGGCGCGACCGAATCGGTCGCAACAACTATCACATCCGCGGGGTCGCAATCCAATTACTTTTTAATATTATCGGGGTGGGCCTGGAATCGAGCTGCCTTTGCGGAACGTCGCGCGACCACATTGTAAAACTACGAGGAACTCCCGCTGGCAAATAAATGCTTCCGGGCTAGCTCCATCCCTCTCTCTCTCTCTCTCTCTCTCTCTCTCTCACATACGTCGTTGTCAGGGGTCCGTTCTCGCTCGCCGTCGCCGCCGCTCGCCATCGCTATCAAATGGAATAAAGTGCCAGCGGCCAGTTCCGAGGGAAATTGGAAGTTCGGAAGACGTAATTTGTTACGATCGATCGCATAATTCGAAGGGAATGGGAAAGGAAGTGTAATAAATATCCGCGTCATATCATTTATCCTGCCGCGCCGCCTCCGGCTGTCATTCTCTCTTCGGGGCTCCGCAGTTTTTTTTTCTTCTCCGGAAAGTCTTCGCGGTTTCACGCACGTTTCTCGCTTGCGTTTTCATTTATAACCACGACCGCTCAATTTACCGTTCATTGTCCTTGGTATTTGTATCATCAAGATTGCGCGCACGTCAGCGCGCGAGTGTGCGCGAAGCGCCTGGTTTTCAGTATTAAAGCATCCAATTTCATGCTGTCTACTCGTGTAATTGTTTTAAAAGTATGTCCCTCCCCGGCCTGTTCTCGTTAAGAATTCAAGCGTTTCAACCACAGATTAACCCGCCATCGGACCGGTGTTTGCTACCGTTTTCCAGGCTCATTAAAAGAATGGACCGAACGTGTAACGAGCTCTCAGCTTAATTACCCCGCGTTGCAGATGTAAAACATATTTAGAGAATAATATTTACACGCCGATATAATTATCGACTAATTTATGTGCGGCGGTGTTTATATATCAGCGTGCCGATTTGTTTATTCCGTGGTGCGCCCCACCGTCGCAAAAATTGTTATTTAATGGATGGATAGGTTAGAGGGAAGATAACTTCTCCGTGTGTGTGTGTGTTTATGCGTGTATGTGTGTTATCGAAATATGCATCGAAGTGCAAAGAGTAAAATAAAATCTCCGAGCAGCGGTGCTCAAGCGGCACCCGATACACGGAAAACACGTCCGACGAGTCGAAAAGGGTGAGAGACACGGAGAGCCCGTGTCCAGAAGAGGGATGTACGATGGTACACACACACACACACACACACTATTCTCTCATCAAACGCCAGTCGTTCGTAAGGTTTCACGCGTCGCCGAGTCGGAAGTGTTTCTCTTAGCGACAAGTCCTGCGTACACGCAGACAGCGTGTATACATCAATCCCGCTGTCGTTCATCCTCGTCGATTTTATACTCCACGATGAAACGAAACGTAGTTTTCTCTCCCAACTCGTCCGTCAATTTTCGCGCGAGCTACGAAGGTCACGCGAATGATGCGCGCCGACGCAACGCCAAAAATTACAACGCGTTTCCGCCGCGCGGATTTATGACCGTAATGCAATCATGCAACCGTGTGCGCACGCAGTTCTCCATCTTACAGATAATAACAGCATGCTTATTAAAAACATGGACACTTAACGGAAATCTTACCAACCCCTATCTAACGACAAGAATTCGGAGGCCGCCCGTTTGTTGAGTAGATGGCAGCAGGCAAGCTTGACGTCGTAAATTCTAACATTAAATTCAGAGAGAGAGAGAGAGAGAGAGAGAGAGAGGGGGGGGATTCGTGTTGCAGAGATGGGTCAGGTACTCGTCGTCAGGACAGCGAGGGAAGAGTCGGTAAGAGAGGGTGAGAGCACCAACACAGAATGACCACTAAACACCTAACAACCAACAATAGCAGTCAACATCGAACATCGATAAACCAACGAAACTTAACCAACCACAAGTTACATTGTTACGGAATTCAGCGAACAGTGAAGACATAATTCATCAATACATATATGGGTGTATGTGTATGTGTGTGTGTAATGCGGAAATACAAAACGTGTACACAATGTGGAATACGTACGTGCACACTAAGAATGCCTCTGCCATAGCACGACGTCAAGGAAGTGCTAGACGATGCGATAATTTTGAGTTCGAAAATTTGCCGGGGTATCGTAGTATTTGTTCATGTACATGTTTCCGACGCGGAAATCGCCAATGGGATCGCCAATAAACAGAGCACTCTCGGGTCCACGTTCGTTCAGTGGCGAAGGCAGTCCACGGTCCCGCAAGATCTCTCCCGAATTAAAAACACCAAGGAGAAATACTAATTGTGTTTACACGAGAACGTAAAAAGTGAAACATGTTAAAACTCAACGACACATCTTCAGAGACACCGAGTAGGGATATGGTGACGTACCACATCGAGTACATTGAGAACGTGGTTCACGCGGACGACACTAGTAGTAGTGGTGGAGTAGTAGTGATGGTGGTGGTGATGGTAGTAGTAGTAGTACCAGTAGTAGTAGTAGTAGTAGTAGTAGCAGTAGTAGCAGTAGTAGTAGTAGCAGTAGTAGCAGTAGTAGTAGTAGTAGTAGCAGTAGTAGTAGTAGTAGTAGTAGTAGTAGTAATAGTAGTAGTAGTAGTAGTAGTAGTGGTGGCGACGGTGATGGTGGATGTGGTGGTGGTAATAGTGGTAATAGTAGATAGTAGTGGTCGTGGTAGTAGTAGTGGTGGTGGTGGTAGAAGTAGGTAGTGGTAATAGTAGTAGTAGCGGTAGCAGTAGTAGTAGTAGTAGTTGTTACATTGTGTGTTGTGGTCGTAGCAAGAAGAAGAAGAGGTGGAGGAGGTGTGCGGCGCCCCCGGCCAGCCGGTCGCCCGTCACACCCTGAAACAGAATAACATCGTCACTCCTTTGCGAAGAAATACCGTCCCTACCGACTATCCGCCTCCGCCAACGCTGTCTAAGCATAATTCATTCCGTGAACATCGCGAGGTCGGCTCACCCGCGACCGCGGAAGCATGCTCGTCGGCAATTAATACGATATAGTCACGAGATCTCGCGTACGCTCGCGGGAGACTAGAAATATTCGCGACAATTCGTTCCCGTCATCGCCGAAGAATTATCGCTTTGTTTCGCAACGGATGACTCTCATCATCGCTAGAGCTCCTTCGGCTTCGGCGAATGGCCCCACTCAGAGGATCGCTGCTTAACGATTTTAATTTCGATGTTCGTAGACGCGTACGCATAGGTGCACATCGGGCGAGGCTGGCGCACGTAGTTTCCATGACTCGAAATTGAATTCACCGCTGACGCGCGCGCGCGCGCGCGTTTTCACGTGCTAGAGCCGGACCCGACAGTGTCAATTTTGTTTGTTACAGCTCGGTTTTATCGGCGGCTGCGATACTTTGCTCACACAGGGCAGCCGGCGCAAAGTCTCGCTGTGTGGAAGGTCCAAGTCGAAAAAAGAGACGGAGCTTTATATCGAGGAAAAGGGGATTTCGGATTTGCTGGACCGTGTCCACCCCCATTGCATCGTTTACGTCTAACACGGACAAACGAACGAACGCGAACGCGCGTTCGCCCGCTCGCGCGACTGTACACGCGAAGGAAAGGCGGATAGTTGGCGGAATGAGAGAGAAAGAGAGAGAGAGAGAGAGAGAAGCCAAGAGAGAGAGAGAGAGAGAGAGAGAGAGAGAGAGAGAGAGAGAGAGAGAGAGAGAGAGAGAGTGATGACGGTGAGCGAGAGGGGAGGCTTAGAAACGAGAGCAGCGACCGGGATTTTAACGTCGAGCACACTCGTTTCGAGTCGATAGGTCCACTTCGGCTGGCTTGGGAAGCAGTCGACATGGTCCAACAACTTCCTCCCCGGCTGCCGCCTCGTCCCGCGCTCACCATCGCGCGCCCTTTCGTCCATCTAGCCATCATCTTTGTAGTAGGAAACAGGGCGTGAGCGCTGCAAGTTTTCATACGTGGCGCCCACGCAACTGATAAAAACCGACTTTTGACCCGACTTTCTCTCTCTCTCTCTCTCTTTCTCTCTCTCTCCCTCTCTCTCTCTCTCTTTCTCTTCCGTTGAAAAGACGGAGTTTTCTTGGACCACTTGTTAAGAAGCGCTCGATGCTCGGGGCTAACGTTAACGATATCTGTGCGACGGTCCGAAAGTAAGTATATATATATATTACATGTATAACGCGCACATGGCCGCGTTAGCGGAGCCGTCGCATTTTGCGCGGCGAAATTGAAAAATTACAGCGCGACGTTCAGTCGAGCGAGAAACGCGACAAACGCGGCGTTGGCGAATAAGAGTCGGGTGACGTAAGAGACTCGCTCGTGAGAGCCGCAGCACGTGTCTCGTCAGAGAGAGAGGGCGCAACGAGAGAGGGATACGCAAGGTTTATTCAACTACAAAAATATCCGCTGCCTGACGGAGTGAATCTCCGCGGCGGCGGCGGCGGCGATGGCAAAATATGATGATTACCTTCGGGTATTTAAGCAAAGACCGCGGGGGAATCCTTGTTCGTCGCAATATAAAGGAGTTAAATATTGTCGCAACGTGCCTCAGCATAATCCGAGTGACAACGATCTTTCTCTCTCACTCCTCCCTCCCCCTCTCCTCCTGTCGGCCGAAATAAAATTATATTCATTGCCGATGAGGGAGAAACGAAAGAGCGATCATCGCGCCAGACGCAGCTGTGTTCGATGTAACGTTACAGCCGGAGCTTTCGGCACAGCTTAAAACAGCTTTCTTTCGGCGAGTTCGATGTACAATCGAGGAGAATTCTCTTCGCTACGGCACGTACTCGGTATTATTAAAATCATTGTTTCCGTCCGCCTCCCGGAATTCCTGCGAAAATAAATAGAGCGCCTGCTGGAGCAGAGGGTTGTATTATTTTCGAGGGACCGGAAAAATGAGTTCGCTCACATATATACACGCACGCACGCACGCACGCACGCACACGCACACACACACACACACACACACACACACACACACACACACACACACACACACACAACGAAGCGAACGTACGGCTACGAATAAGCGAAAATATCGCGCGGCATGGGAGGTGAAATTCGAAAGAGAGACGTCAAGAGAAAAGGGGTTACAGTGAGTGAAGGACAACGTTAGCGAGTTTACTTTGCGCGCCACGCAGTGGGAAACTTTCATCCAGCTGTTAGCGTCTTCCTCGGGCTCTCCCTCACGATGAAAACCCACTCTCGCGCGCGGGAACGGTTTCAACTCCCGCCTTCCGTGCACGCGAGCGATTGAACGGCAAATCACCGAGTGTAATTTAGCCCCGTAATGCAAAATTGATGATCACGGCGGGTAATTGTAAAAGGAGAGAAAAAGAAGATGGCAAACGCGAGTGAAATTGCACGAGGGGAGAGGAGGCCAGATGGACGGACGTATAGCACGCGCGGAATACACGAGCGACACTTCCACTTTAAGCGGCAAGGACGCTGTCAGTCGGCGGAACGAAAAACAGAAAAAAAAAAAAAAAAAAAAAAAAAAAAAAGACCACCACATGCACGTTGACGCGGAGGACGCGGAGGAGGAGCGAAAGCGCGGGAGCGGCGGCATTCAAGGGCCGGCCGGGAACAGATTCCACTTTGTCGCCCGGCCAATCGGCCGGGATCGCTATATCGCTGGAAATAAATAACACGGAATACATCATATCCCGCCGGATTCCCGTCATACTAGCCGCTTGTTCTCGTCGCAAATAGAACCCCCGGGAATTACGCCGCGGAGATCGGCGGCGCGGGATGGGTTGACGCGGTAATACTGGTTATCATCGCGCTGATTGCACCCATACCCCACTCTCCTCCCCCTCCCGCGCTCCCGCCCTGCACTCGCTACATCCATCGACTATCTTCCAATGGTACCTGCACCTGACCCGGTATATTTCCACCCGACCTATTCATTACGACTGCCCTACAACGATCGTGTTCTCTCTTTCACGATACATCGACGTACGAAAATTGGCGAGTGGCACGCGGCGGGGATTATGCATTCATACCTGCGAGCACGTGATGAATCCTTCCGCCATCGCGAAAAAGCGCCCTAAAACCGTGCCGCGAGATTGCCGCGGCGCTTTGGCGGTGAATGTACAAGTGATGCACGCCCTGCCCTGCCACGGCGCGCGCGGTCCGCGGCAATTTTCCAGAGAGGAAGTTTCGCTACGAAGATTCGGCGTAATTCGACCGAATGGGCGAGCGTTTTGCAGATTAACCTCCGCGAGAGCTCGCCCTCCCCCTCTTCCCCGCGACTCACCCGGCCGGTCGTTACACGCTTTCGATCGTAAGTGGCCGGCATTATTTTAATTGCTCACCGGGTCTATCCTCCCTCCCTCCCTCCCTCCCGCCCTTCCGCGGGCGAGTCAGATGAAAGTACCGGCCACGATCGCGGGGGTGTATCTTGCGCGCAAGCGTCGTGAAGCGATAATGACTAGTCGGCGGCTGCCGCCGCGTAATACTCAACGAGGTGTGATATCATTCGCGTATCGCGGTGCGTGAGTGCTGAGGGCGGGGAGGAGGGGGAGGGGGAGGGAGGACGAAGGAGGAGAAGAGGAAACGAAGTGAAACACGCGACGGCCGATGCGGTCCCGTTATTTGCACTCGTAAACGTTGCCGTACATCCACGCTGCTCAGGGTGCTCGCTCGCTCGCTCGCTCGCTCGCTTGCTCGCTCGCGCGCGCGGCTCGTGCGTTCGCGGCAAAGGTAACGAATGGTAGAAGGCAAAACAGCCACACCTTCCTGCGAAATGCACTCTCTCAAACCTCTCCACCTCGACAGCGCGCATACGTACGTGTTTACGTAGCGAACTCGCGCCACGCCAGGCGGAACTAACGGTAACGAACGGTTACGAACGTAAGAGACCGGCTCCCGGAGTAAACGACATTCCGACCGAGAGCGCGTTGCGCGCACGGTGCGTGCGGTGAGAGGAGGCCAACTGCTCGCGCGAGGTCCCGAAAGGAAGGAAAGGAAAGTCAGAGAGAGAGGGAGAGAGAGAGAGAGTGAGAGTGGAGTTGAAGGAGCGCGCGCGCGCGCGCGCGAGTCGAGCAGACAGAGAGATAAACGGACGAGTTGCTTTTCCGCAGGCTTCCGCACAGCCCGGCCAAGGCGAGGAGACAACGCGCGGACTTTGGCAGGAAGGAAACGATCAATCGGGATAAAGCCGCGATCGGCACAATCCCGCTCACGTCGGCCTCGTGTTCAGCGTGATAATCAGGCAAGAGATAGCAACGCTTCTCGACAGCCTCGTCGGGGGACGTCCGCGGCGGGGGGAAATCCCGGAAACATATCGCCGTCGTCTCGGTCGTCGTGACGCATGAGTCGCAGAAACCGCCACGGCCGTGGCGCGACCGAGCGTGTCGGCGAGAATGCGAAGAATCGCGTGCGCGGAATACGAATGAAAGAGAGGAGGAGCGGCTCGCGCGCGGGATTAACGAGCGGGAGCGGCGGACATGTGTGAGAGAGGCAGCAGGTCGGGGAAAGTTCGGCCGATATTTCGCCGCGAGAAATGCGTACGCCTGGTACGAGCGCGGTAGATAATCTCGATGATCATCGGCGAGCGACAGCTCGAAAGTTCCGGCCGTTTCGGGAGACGTAGTGCGCGCGTTCCGTTGGTTTATAGCGGGTCTGCGGTCGTCGGCTTCCGAGCGGTCAGCGGTAGCCGCCGCCGCCGCCGCTCTGCGGAGCGGCGGCGGGCGGCGGCGTTATCCACTTGCATCGCAACCAGTCGCAGCGCCGGCGACGGTAACGACGTCGCCGTGGCCTGCGTGTTGTTGTTGCGTCGTTGTTATCGCTGCCGTGCCGCTGGCTGCTGCCGCTGTTGTCGCTGCGACTGCCCAGACGCCGTCGTTGTAGCCTGAGCGACCGAGTCCAACCGGCGACTGCATCTGCATCGAGCCAAAGGGGCGAAGGGCTCGGCGGTTGGCGGCCGCTGAGGGTGAGGGGGCGGCGGAGGGCGAGCGAGCTAGTAAATTACACGTTGACTAGGGCTGACAACCGCAATGCGTGGCACACACGAGCGTGTGCGCACGAACCTCCTCCTCCTCCTCCTCCTCCTCCTCCTCCTCCTCCTCCTGCTCTGCACGGGACGCCGGTGTGTTTATGCGCCCTGTGAGTCCGGCAGTGTCAGCCGACCTGGGCCGCTCCCGGTGAGTTATAGACGAGCCGGCCTTAATAAAGACGCGGCGGATGGCCGAAATTCTCGCCCGGCGTTCCATCGGACCGGCGGAACATCGCGGTTCCGTTCGCGAATTGCGCGAGAGCCGACCGAGACCGGTCGCCTACACTGCGCCGCGTACTTGTTACGCGCAGCGACGTTACGTTCAGCACGTAGCTCGTTCCCGCGGGTCTACCGAGCATCCCATGGCGAAAGTCCGACCGTGTCGCGCAGGGCTCTCGCGGAAGGTACGTTGAGTAGTCATCGATGATTTGATTGGCTCGGGAGATGAATTACACCTCGCACCTCGCAGACGCGGCAGCTCGTGGGAGCACACGCGTCGTGTCTCAGCTTCGCTATTACTTCGTCGGGAGAGAACGCGAGTGACGGGAGAATTCGGCTCTCTCGCAGGCTCTCCTGGTCCGCGTCACATCGCGTGCGGCACTATTCGTGGCCAAGTTGCACAAGCCTGCGCGCTATCGGTTCCCTCGAGCGAGCGAGAAACGAGCGTGCGAAGCGAGCGTTTCGCGCCGAACGGCCGATGTGTCCAATAACGCAATAACGCCCGATCGCTTAGCGCGATTGAGGCAACAAAACACACCGTCGGTCTCAGCCGTCGGCTTCATTTACGTTTCTCCTTGGCGCGGGGCGTTGCGCGTCAGTGCGTGGCGGCTACAGCGAGTTCCATTCCGCGAGCCTACGAAACGGACACCGCGGACACGCCGAGAGAGACACGCGCGTCTCTTTTCCTTCAGAAGGACGGCGCGAACGCGAAAGTATATAACGTCGGTGAGAGCGGTGAGCGCGTCCGCACTCAGCCTAGGCCACTCGGGTCGTGTACGCGCCAGAGTATCAGCGCCAAACACCGGTAGTTATGTATATTAGGGGCAGTAAAACTGATGCAAATTTATTTCGAAATTCCGAGCCGTTCTCGTAAAGTCGTTTTAAAACTACCGTCGTAAAACGATTTGAGACATTCTCCCTCTCTCTCTCTCTCTCTCTCTCTCTCTCTCTCTCCTTCTCGCTCGCTCGCTCGCTCTCTTTTCTTTCCTCTCCCCGCTCCCCCGTGCGGCGGCGAACACGCCCGCGGTGAGACTTTACCGCGCTGTACTACCGTTCTTTAAGTAATTCCACATCCTGCCCTTAAGGTAACGACTTTGATCGCGAGAGCGTGCTTTCGCGCGTCTCGACCGCGCGCCGGAAAATGTGCTTTATCGCGCGCTTCGTCCCGCGGTCTCTCTCTCTCTCTCTCTCTCTCTCTCTCTCTCCAGCGTTCGTACGTGCGCGATGTTATTTCGGCTTAACCGTGAGCGCTCTCGCTGCTGCTATCGTACGTAGCACGAAGGCAAACACAGCTGGATACATTTGGAACGAGCACGCGTGTTTGGCCACTCTCCGACCTTCGTCTTCGCGTTGCCGCGTATTTTTTCCTCGATTGACGACGATCAACGATTTTTTCAGCACGCTCGCTCGCACGAGAGAGCGGCGCGCGACCTACGGTCGGGCTCGCTCCAGCGAAAACCGCGCGAGCCGAGGTAAACGAGTGATTCTGACGGAAGCAACCGCGAGACAGCTGATTTCTAGCTGTCTAAAAAGCACAGACTTCTACACGTAGACGGGAGCGCTCCGCGATGAGGCCGCGAAGACGACCACGTCTGAAAGGGACGACCCGCGCCACAGGCACGTTCGATCTTTGTCCAGCTTCATTCTTATCGGAGAGAGAGAGAGAGAGAGAGAGAGAGAGAGAGAGAGAGAGAGAGAGAGAGAGAGAGAGAGAGAGAGCCGGGCGAAGATAACACGCTCGTCTCGACAATGCAAAGGAAATACAACTGTCCTTTATGTCGTGAAATCTCTTTCGTAAGAAGGCGAGGAGCGTTACAACGTGTATACGTGTGTGGCAGATAAAAAATTCCTACGAAAAAAGCAAACAGAAATGAAACGATTAAACGAAGCGACTTCGGAGATCGACCTCGGAATCGGCCGCTGAATCTGTCCTGATGACGAGTGCGCGCCGAGTCGAAACTGACACAATCTCGCAATAATCACCCGCACTGTTACCCGAGGCGTTCCGGAAAGAAGAACGCGCTCCCCCGCGCCGAGAGAAGTGAGAGAGATAGGCCGTGCGAGCGAGCAGGCCGGAGGGGAGCGAAAATTTAAGGGCAGCCGTATATTATCGCGACGAAGGGGTTGTCTGAGGTTAACTGCCAGAGCTTCGTAAGAGGGTGGATCGGGTGGTGTCGCAGGAGCCGGGAGGGGTGAGGCTGCGCCATGAATATGCCGCCATTAGTCACACGCCGAACCGCGCCGTGGAAAGAGAAGTAGGTGACACGAATTTCCCAGAATTGCGCGCGCCCTATTGGTATCCCAAGGGGTAGTAACGCGAACAATTCCCCGTGAATGCGCATTTATTCCGGACCCACCGGCGTCTTCGCCGCCGCCGCCGCCGCCGCCGCTGGCGTCGTCGTCGTCGTCGTCGTCGTCGTCGTCGTCGTCGCGTGGAATCGGCGGTGCGCCTAAAAGCTTGGTAAAACTTCGTCGAATCGTCGGCAAGAAACTCCTCGCCTCCGTCGTCCTTAGCCCCTTTTCCACCCCTGTCTCCCCGATCTCGCCGCCGCTCTTCCTCCCTCCCGTTGCGAACTCTCGTCGTCCCTTTACTCACGGCGTGTCAAGCCACCCTGTCGAAACATTCGGGCTCGTGGCGCGGCGCTCGTGTCACCGACAGACCTCATCGTTACATCTCAAAAGGCAGCAATGAAACGGTTAACTAAATTGCTACACGCTCCGGCTGTCATTCGCAGGGAGCCGCCGCTCCGTTCCGCCCATCCAGTCGGCCGCGAGCTGATACACGCTCGCTTTTAGCCGCGAATCCGTCTCTGGACGCGATGTCTGACGCGTAAAGAGGAGAACGCTTTCTTCCGTTCGTGAGAACGTGCGCCATCGCAGGCGCGCGAGTTTATTGCATAACGGCGAGAGAGTCCTGGAAGAGAGAACACGCGAGTCGCGCTGACGTAGACGTTTCTCGGCCGCGCGCGCGCGAGGAATACTCGGACGGTCGGACTCGAATGAGGTAACGAAGGACATCGCGAGTCCCTCGGCGAGTTATATCTGATGCCAGAAGACAGAGTCGTCCGGTGTCCGTGTCCTGAAGCCGGTCGGCTCGCACCTCGTGCCGCGTATGATATCGTCGACCGCGCCTCTGATTATACGGAAGTTCGTCTCGGTCGGCTTCAGGCTCATGTTTATCGTCTTCTGCAGCCTGTTGGTGTTGAACCACAATTCTTCCTCGCCAATCCTATTTGTGATCACCTTAATGCCGCTCACGTACTGCAGAGTCTTCTCGTCTTGCGCTATTATCACGACGTTCTCCGGAGTAAATGGTTTCCCGATGTCCCAACAGGCAATGGCGGTTAATTGGACCAATTGGAAAAATATTACGCCTCTCCGCGAGGTCGCCTGCACGCCCGCTTGGCTCGCGCGCTTGTAATTTGATTGAAATATCACCGGCTCCCAGAACTCGCTTTGCGCCAGCGAGGAGGTGTCCGTGTATTTTTCATAGTAACTCGCGAGCGAGTTGAAATACAGATATCTGAAAGAGTGGTAAACATCATGCGTGTGTGCGTGCGTGTGCGTGCGTGTCGATATGTGACAGATGCGAATGACTCTCTCTTTCGGTCGCGTCCCGCGCGGATTGGATTACTCGAGATCGCTGTTCGATCGCGCGTGTCGAGTGTCGATCGCGAGAATTCTCGGGAGCCTGTCCCGTCGGGCTGTAAAAACAGCCTGATTAACGCAGACCAGCGGACTAGAAGAAAACCCGTAGGAGAGCCCGCATGCTGTTGCGCCGAACAAGAATTCCGCAAAATTCCACTCGCCGAATTATGCGCGATAATAAGCTGCCACGCGGCAGCGACGCGACGCGAATTTACATTCCCGTCTTGGGCAAAAGAAAAGAAAAAAAAAAAAAAAAAAAAAAAAAAAAAAAACAATCGGGCGTTCCTCGGCGTGGACTTTAGCCGAAATCGCGGAAAGCGGCTATATAATTAGCGTCGATACCTGTGATTAAAATAGCCCAACGGCGACAGCGACATGCCGAGCGTGCCGTCCGTCAGATCGAACCACTCGCCGGCGATCGTAATATTCATAGCATCCTCGTCCGGGCCGAAAGCGTTGCCGTGCGTGTTGTTTACTCGCCAGGAATGGTCGCGATATAAGTCATAAATCAGCAGTCCATTTTGATCCACGTCCGCCACGTAGAGATAAGTATCGAGACACGTTTTTCCGATATCGACGATTGGCGTAACTAATGACGCCTTCCCGTACAGCACTTGATCATCCGGCACTAAGTATTTATGGATCAGCCGATCCGTGCAGAGGTCGAAGATCAATATTTTCGTCGGGCAAATTGCCTTCATGGTCACCCGACCGGTGTCGACCACCCATAAACGATCGCACTCGTCGATCTAGATATTATTACACGTATACAACTGGTCAGTTCTACATATTTCAAGAATGCAATGAGAGAGAGAGAGAGAGAGAGAGAGAGAGAGAGAGAGAGAGAAGAGAGAAGCACTTATAATTACAACAACCGATCGACAGCGGAGAAATGTCGGGATGGACGACGACGTGGGGGGACCACGAGTGTCGCGCGCACCCGCGAAATTTTATCCGCCGCGACCGATTGGGGCTAGCCAGGCTATGTGACATTACCGCCACTCTGTAAACGGATATGATGCTGTCGCAACTGAACGGTGTGTGCCAGGACCAATTGGGATACGGTACGAGCAAACGGCCACCGGGACCTTGTCCTTTAGTCACCAAAGACAAACTAATCGGTACGCCCTCCAACCACTGCGGGCTCGTCACGAATACACGGCCCTGCCTGTCGATATCCACATCTTGCGTGAAGGCATTGCCCAACGTATAGTTTTTCCCCGTCAGATGTACATTCGGCCAAACCCAATCCAGATATTTCCACTGGTAAACCACTTGGAGGTGCTGCGGCTGGGACGAGCGTACAAGGCCGAAGAGCAGAACGAGCGCCCGAATCAATTCCATGATGCGTGGGCGGCCGAAGGGGCCATCGACGAGACGGAGGGAGAGAAAGAGAGAAAAGGAGAGACAGCCGCGCACCGATCGACACCGATCGACTGACCGTTAATTCGCCCCGACGCGCTTTCCGCGTCTGTGCCGAGCCTACCGGCCGTCAGGGTCTCGACCGTGTCCGCGATCGGGGAACCACTGCATTACAGAGCGGGACACGGTTATTCCCAGCAGATCGGTTCTTTCGACAGGGACTGACGCGCGGCGCGGACCCCACCCCACCCCATCCTTCTCTGCGTCATGAGCCCCCATACCCGGCGCGATTTCGCTATTTATGGTGACGAGAGGAGAGCGCGCTGCTCACCTTGAGCTGGATACACGCCAGGCGGTCCACCATGTAGCACGAGCCGTTGGATAATCAGGAAACGACAAGCGAGTTCGCTTCTTCCTTGCGGCGTGACCATGCATGTAAATGCAAGGCATCCTTCGGAATACGGAACGAGGTCTTTTCGCGCTCGCGCGCGATATGGGAAAGGAATCTCGTGGATGACAATAATAAAAACACGCGATGCGAAAAAATCTTTGGCCTCTCCGGACTCGATTGAAACTGCAGCTTTCGCGCGCGCGATCAGTCAAAACTATCAAAAGAGATACAGTCAATCAGATAGAAGACTAATGCCCGATTTAATTCGAATTAAATCGAAGAATAATTAATCAATTTTCAGGGGATTTTGCGTCACGCGCGTGTCGCGCAGACGCAATAATAACGTGAATATCGCTAAATAATACGATACGCTCCAACGAAATAAATAATATAAATATCTGACTCGTCTCCCGTCTCAGTGCAACCAGGTGAAATTTGAATAAAAGAATCAAAGCGACTCGCTATCTGGCTGACCCGGCTCTGTTTTTCCCATTTACGAGAGCGACGACTCACTTTCCGGGAAACACTCCCGATGACGTAGAGCCGGTGTTTTCGACTCGCTTATCGGAAGATATGGAAATTCACGTTGCGCCGATGGGACCGAGAAAAGTCACACGGGCACACGTCCATTAAAAGCCGGCATCTCTAATGCACGATGTTAATAGTCCGAGGTTAGGACGCGCAATATTTTATGAGCGCGTAAAATGTTCCCGCTCTGGGCCCGCGCGCATTTACGTATCCATTTAAACGGCCCGTATAGAGCGATTCTATGTGTGTGTGTGTGTGTGTGTGTGTGTGTGTGTGTGTGCGCGCGCGCGCGCGCGCGCGAGAGCCAGCGATATCAAGCCCTGTGCGCATCAATATGAAATACGGAATGCGGTTGCGCGCACACATTAGCCACGGCGTGATCGGAAACTAGAACAAGTGTTCGTAAACAGTGCACGTCTGGCTGATATAGAAGCAGGAACCTTTGTTGCATTTCCTCGAACGCGTTGCGAAAGCTATTACGAACGAAAGCACCACCCACGTAACGAAATTTTCTGCAAATTTCATAACCCAACTTTTGATACGTGCCTCGAGACAATGCACCGTGACTTTGGCGAGCGCGCGCGCGCGCGCGCGGCGTTATCTGTCCCGAAGCCGCACGGCGATTGATACCGCACGCGTCGATGGTTTCTCACGCGCGCGCGCGCGCGCGCGCGTTCGCCGAAGCGATACGTTTCTCGTTGTAAGCTAATTATCCGCTTAATTTACCGCATCCTTGCCCGCTTGAATATTTATGCACGGTACGCACGCGGTGTATTAGTCATCGCAGTTATTATCGATCGATCAATGCAGCGCTCGCTCGCTCTCCGAGCTCCAAGTTTCCTTGCATATTCATGACGGAGGCTGGAAAACCTGCTGTTAAACCGCAATTCCGCGTACGCAGGTAACTAAAAACGTGTCTACGCGCGTACGTACGTGCGTATCGAGCGGCGTTAAGCTCGCGACGGTTAATGCCAATTACGGCGTAATAAACTGTGTTTGTGAAGGCGTGAGAATACAGACGGCAGGCGGTGTCACGGCATGAGGTGATACAACGCGATGACATTATATCACAGGACGGCCGGGCGTTTAGAATGTAATGAGGAGTTGCCCGAGCCGGGCGAAACTATTTTCCAACAGCGGTTATAGCGCGATCACGCAATACGGCTATAAGCGGCTACGCTTTTCATCGCGCGCGCGCGCGCAGCGTCCAAACTTTTTTTCGTCGACTTGGGCTTTGAATTGCATTACGCGTTGCGCCGTATCCGGGGGAACGGAAACTACACTCGCCCGGTAGAAGTGAAAACCATAAATCACCTGGCTAGTCACGATTAAGCCAAACGGGAAGACAAATGGGTGGCTAATTTCAATTTTAATGCGAAGCCCAGAAGGTATCTGCTCGCCCGTGAGTTATAGCCTCACTCTTCGGGCGCGAACCGCTTTAGGGCTTATTAATAAGGAATAGTTTATCGTTTTGATTAATCACACGAGCCCGCGTGCGCTCGCGCGGCCGCCGACAATGATACCGTCGGATTTATAACGTTTCGCCGTGGTTGCGCCGCGCGTCCGCCGGATTTCCGATTCAGACGCGGCCGTCGTCGCCGAGGCGGGAAGCCCCGCGCGCGCGCGCGCGGAACCCACGGGGAAGTCGGACGAAATTGCTACGAGCGTGAAACCGTAAGAGAAACGAGAAAGCGAGCGTTGGCTGCAGTCGAGCGAATGAATCTACTACTGCTCTCTCGTGCGGCTCTTGCCAATTAGATCGCCCATGGTAACAACCCACGGTTGAGAACCCACGGGCGAGAAGCGCGAGCTCGTAAACGACGTAATGACTGTTTTTCAACGTTAGTAATCATAACATCCTACCCGACGCGTAACGCCCGCGCGAGCTCGCGCGAGGAATGGGGGCGCTATTAAGGTTGCGCATTAGACGCGGAATTTCCGGAAAAGAGTATCGCGCGTAAACGCGGGAAACTTGTTAATGAATTCCGAGCAGAATGAATATTTAGAACGAGAACATCGTCGTCGGTACACGCCGCGCCGGCGGGAGAGAAAGAGAGAAAGCCGATTTGTAAATGAAGAATAGATTAGCAAGGAGAGATCTTTCTCAAGCGCGCGGCACAAAGACACGGCACTCGTCTGTTACGTCTCGATTGCGAGGAGAGCTATGCGGCGAGTGCGGAACGGTGAGGAGGTGCAAGAACAACGTATAACGAGTTACGACTATGATACCGTTCGTTATTCTTGACGGCTCGAACTTCCGAACTGCCATTCCGCCGGAAGCTCGCGTCGCGCGATTTTATATCGACGAGGGAGGAGAGAAAGTCCCGCAAGATGCGTCCCTCCCTCCCTCCCTCTCTCTCTCTCTCTCTCTCTCTCTCCGGCTGAAACAGTTCTTCTTCTTCTTCTTCTTCTTAAACTGAGTTTGGTAAACCCTCGTACAAGTCGAAGTTCTGACCGTGCGGGTGGCGTCGAAGGGGCGTAAGGGCGGAGGCGCCGTAAAAGTTGGACGAAGTCAATTTTGCAGTTGAAGTTGGTAATGCGATTTGTGCCGGAATAAATAGTTTGAGAGGAGAGGAGAGCACACAGAGGGAGAGAGGGAGGAAGAGAGAGAGAGAGAGAGAGAGCGAGAGCGAGCTCACGGGAGGCCCTCCTCTCCATCTCTCTTTTCTCTCTCTCTCTCTCTCTCTCGCTCGCTCTCTCTCTCTCTCTCTCTCTCTCTCTCTCTCTCTCTCTCTCGCTCGCTCTCTCTCTCTCTCTCTCTCTCTCTCTCTCTCTCTCTCTCTCTCTCTCTCTCTCTCTCTCTCTCTCTCGCTCTTTCTCTCTCGCTCCCAAGCCTGTCGTCGTTGCCGTTGTCTCAGCAGCGGCTGGCCAATCCACTCGAGTTTGGTGTCACGAGCACGTCTATTGGACCTACCGGACGTGACGTCCTTACCGGAAGGAGTTCTACTTAAATCAAAACAGCGAACGACGACTTAGCGGAATGAAAGGCGCCGTGCCGAGCCAGGTCGCGGAAACTGGCCGATTGAACGGCGGCCATAAACGTTCGGCAACCGGTAAAGGCGCAACAAAGTTTGGCGGAAGGGAGTACACGTATAAACAGCCCGGCTCATTACTCCGACGTGGGAACGAGATTAACGTCAATTACAGTTTCCAGGGAGAGAAACGAGCTTACGAGTTCCGGCGCGCAAATATTTCGTCCGGGGCGAACTTTTCGCGGCTGAGATTAAATTACAACGTTTTGTTTGTTCATCCTCGGCGATTTCGCTCCGTTTCTCTCTCTCTCTCTCTCCCTCCCTCTCTCTCTCTCTCTCTCTCCCTCTCTCCCTCTCTCTCTTCTCCTTTGCCCTACGCGGCCAGAGTTTCCTTCGAAATCCTTGAACCGCGCGCGGAAATTAATGACACTCTTCTCGACTCGTTACGTTACACGCGAGCGGCAAATTGCCGCGCGAGCTCGGGACGTAATCCGCGAAAACGCAATAATAAGCCGGCTACCTCGGTGAAAAACGGCGGCGGTGGCGGCGACGGCACGCGCTCTCTCTCTCTCTCTCCCCCCCCCCCCTCTCTCTCTCACTCTCTCTCTCTCTCTCCTTCCACACACCCCCGCCGACTGACCGCCGTTGCTCTCCGTTGTAATCCTGGAGATGAAAACTTACGCTAATTAAATCGTTAATAGCGGCGAGCGCATGTACGTAACGGCCGCGGTGGTTACTTAATCCCGAGAAAATGAAACGTTCGCAGTGTCCACACACGCGTATACACACGGTTGGCGACCGGCTTGCTTTCCCCGCCGCACGCGCATACGCGCCCATGAGCGCCGAGAGAAGTAACCATCTCTCCCCCTCCGCATACGCAGCACGCATTGGCTTCGCGCAAATGGCACATTTCTCTTCTCCTCCTCCTCCTCCCCCCCCTTAACCTTTCTCCTCGGGTCTCGGGCCGTAGTACTTAATCTCTCTCGTTCCCGCATCTGCCTCAACGCGAAGTCTCATTATATTCCGCGCGCATCCGTTTTGTCGTACGATTCCCGCCGCTAATTCCTGCGACGCTCTCGAGCCTCCGCGCGTCCTTAATGCGATCGTCGATAGCGATAAAAATGCGAGAAGTCGTCGAGAGTGCTTTCCCTCTTTTTCTCTCTCTCTCTCTCTCTCTCTCTCTCTCTCTCTCTCTTCTGAAGGAGAGAAGGATTGATAGCGAGCGAGACTAGCGGTAGCAATTTAGCGGATCTCGTACGCCGATCCGCGCACCTCCTCCCTCCTGGTCGGACGCGCTGTCGCGGGGCGTGTCGGCAAAATAGCGTCGAGAGCCGCGAATTTGAATAACGCGATTCACCGGAATCGAGTTCCGAAAGGCGCATTAGAATGCCAGCTGGGCCAGCCGGCGACTCCCTTGCCCTCGTGCCCACCCCCGCCGTCGATTTCGCCGACGTTGTTGCTGCTCGTCGCGCCGAAGCGCGATCCGACGCGATCCGTTGCCTGCTGGCGCGACACGACGGCACACACACATATACCCACACCTACACGCACACACACGAAAAGCGGGCGCAGCGACGTTTCTGCCAAATAATAACGTTCGCCTAGTTTCCGCGGGAAAAGTTTTTTGCTCGCTCGCGCATCTCCCCCTCTCTCTCTCTCTCTCTCTCTCTCTCTCTCTCTCTCTCTCTCAAAGTCCGCGCTCGTGGCGGCCGATACTTTCGCCCCGTAGCCCGTTTCGTCCAAAGACCGTCGGCTCGTTCTATCTTTTGTGCGCATCGTCGCGCGAGCAACGACGCTCCGGGAAGGGGTGGTGCGCGCGCGAGAGTGGCGGCGCCAGAGGAGGGGGGGTGGTGGTGGCCAGGGGATCGAGCGTTGACAATACCGCGTTTTCTGCACATTCACCGAGTTCTGCTGTCCACAGCGCGGCACACATAAGGGTATTTGCAGTCTCTATTGAAAATCGTTACTCTCGTCCGAGAGAGCGTGGCGCTCGCAGTTTCGCGGCGCGCGCGCGCGCGCGCCCGGCGCCGAGTTAAATGTAGAACTTGGAGTACAGAGCGCGCTCGCGGGAATAAAATATAGATGTCGATACGGCGGCGCGATAGGGCAAGTTTTCCTCGGCACGTAGAGCGTCGCGCGATATGAATGCAGGCGCGGAGTAAAGGCCGAGTAATTACGAGTCGCGGCACGGACCCGGGCGCGTTTATGCGCCGAAGATTACAATTAACTGTCTCCGCGATAGCCGGGGACGCAGCACGCGTGCGAATTATACTTCACGTTTCAGCGATCGCGTCTAATCGCGCGCGCGCGCGCGCGCGATTCCGCCGCCGCCGTTCTCGCGCGTTCTTCCTCGATCCTGTCGTCGTCGTCGTCGTCATACTCGAGCGGCCGAATAATTTATTTCACCGGCCACTTATCGAACCGTGAACTCGCAGATAGCGGGCCGTTTTTGCAGGACCGATTACCCTCTGATCGGTATTATACGCTCGCCGAGTACGCTCCCTAAACCGATTTCCCGACCCTCCGCCGACTCTCTTCCAAACCGCCGCGTTCCCGTTCGATCGTGGCTTAAGTAAACTCATGAGAATAAATAGAGCCGAAGTTGTTAGGACAATCGGAGAAAGGGATTAGAGCCGTTTAGCTTGGGCCGCGTTCGCCCCGCTCGCCGCCACGATGGACGCTCCTAATACGGCACTTTAATTATCGAGAGTGCTAGGCTGCATGGGCCGCAATTTACTTTTTCCGGGAAGAACGCCGGGAGAATCTCCTACGGCGGACTCCTAGCCGCAATTTTTCTTCCGACCGCCAGACGCTTAGCTCATGTTAGTCAAGTAGGATTACCGTAGCGTCACTTGAATCTTGTAGTGTTTTGTTGCGTGCGAAGAACTGCATCTTATCGTCAAGCCTCCCCGCGCTCTCCGGAACCTATGCCAGAGACCCCTAACAGAGACCCGCCCCTCGTTCCTCCCTCCCCTGCGCGCGCGCGCGGCAGTTTCCTCGTTTCCGCTTCTCGAGGTAGCCCGAAGACCGACGTCTCGCTAACAAGAACCTGAAAAGATCTCCCGAGTAAGATCGAGGGTGATTTATCACCGTAACCCCATGGTCCTGCGTATTTTCCCCGAGCTTTCCTCTATCGGGCGGGCGCGCGCGTCTGTTCTTTCCTCGCGTCCGTATTCTCATACGTCTGGCGCGCGTATTGTACTGAAGCATCGACCGTCGCCGCGACGCGAGGTATTCGCTCGAATTGAATCCGCGCCGGGGGAAAATATATCGCCGCGGATATATCCGAGTCTCGTGCTCGGCTCGCTTTCGCATCGTTGCCGGCCGCGAGTCGGATCGGGGATGAAAATACCGTCGCGATTAAGCGCGACCTTAAGCAACGCGCGGCGCGACCGAGCGAGTTGCGCTGCGCGCAACCTTGTTTCGCCGGACCTCACCTGGTGAGATCGAGTGTCTATCGAGAGGGCTGGATTACATTACCGCCAGATATATACCTAACGTGTCACGCGTCGGATGCAGATGCGCTTTGATCCGCATGGGCAATCGAGTCGCGCCAATTTCGCATACTCGATCAATCACGGTACATTGCCGCGCGCGCGCGCGCGCGGCACGGAAATGTGTCGCCTCCGCTAAATGGCGTTTTCGCGACGACGACGACGGTCGCTGTGCGTCGCGATTTAATTAGCCTCGCGGGCGTTCCGCCACTTTCGCCACGGCTGTCCGATCAAGCGATCTAAATTCATCCTTCATCGAACGCGACGACGGGTTTTTCTCCGCGAGCGTAAACGCTCGCGTCGTCGATTTACAACGTCCGCGTGAGAGAGAAATGGAGAGAGGCAGAGGGAGGCAGTGGGAAAGAGAGAGAGAGAGAGAGAGAGAGAGAGAAACATAAAGCCCAGGCTCGCTGTAAAATACCCTTGCCGGGTAAAAGGGATCCGTTTCAATCGTCCTTAATCGAGTAAGTTGGCATACAGCTGTTTGTTCTCGTCCCACCGGCGCGACTGTTCCATATGTGACCCACTGGAACACAATGGCCGCTGCTCTTTCCCTCGGCCGTCTAGCTGTCAGCACTCGCTGCTGCCTGTGTAAATACGATACGCCACTTGCTTTTCGTGCTTTCAAGCGCGCGCGCGCATACAGGGTTCAAAAAAAGGGGAAAGTAGAAGGCACACGTAGGTGAGAAGGAAGGCGGAGAGTGGCGCGCCTCCCCCTCTCCCCGCCGGTCGACGCGACGACGAGCGCGTCGTTGCGCGCCTCAAAATTGCTCGGCTAGGTTTTCAATTTGCAGTTTGTAACTCGCTTGGCTCTCTCGAGCGCGCCGGCCACGCCGGCGATGAAGAGCCGCTGGATAATAATACTTCTCACATCGGCACACGTTCGTCCGTCGCCTGCGCAGCGGCTGCTCGCGCGAAAGCTCGAGACCTTGCTGCGGTCGAGATGACCCGACCAGAGGGAGAGGGGAGGAGATTGTTGCCTCGTACGTTTGTGTGTTTGCATCCGTCTGCCGCGGGAATTCAATTATTTTGCTCTCTGCGCCACCGCTTAAGAAATCGCCACCGTGCCACCATCTGACGAAAGCGGACGACCGCGTGCATAATTCCGCGTCGCCGTGGCAATCGGCGAAAGATAGGCGCGCGCGATCGCGAGGTTCGAACTATAACTTGAAAGAGTTTCTCGCGCGGATTAGAGAGAGAGAGAGAGAGAGAGAGAGAGACGCGAATTTTCACGCCTGGACATCTCGTTAGAGCAATCATCGATTTAAAGTTCGTTACGAGGCGGAGGCGGCCGAGGAAGAGGAGGCCGAGAGTAGGTTTGGGGTCGGGAGGGGGGAGCGACGACGATCGATAATGAGTTCCGGAGGTAACTTATAGTCAGAGGCTACAATCGGCAGGACGGAGAAAAACGGGGTGGCTTGATTGCTAGGCGGATCGCAGTCGGTGATTTGAGGCAATCTACCGGGTTCTTGTTACTCCGGACGACGAGTAATAACCGTAATGGGAATCGGTCTTCGGAGGTAACTATTCTTCTTTCGAACCTCTCGTTCGATCTTATTGTCAAATCCACCAGGAGAGCCTGGGTACTTAAATCAGTCATTCGCGCGCGCGCGCGCGCGCGTGACTCGCGGTAAGAAGATGTGCGTTGGGTAACTTAGATTAGCGATTCGCCGATTAAACTTGCTTTACGCCGAGTTGAGCTCCCCGCGGGTGGACTCGGATTGGAAACGTGCGCCCCGTTCGTTCGGGGGATAACTCGTCGCCCAGCCGGGACACGATCATTCCATATTCCACGAGTGCCGCAAGCAGCGCGAGAGCGCAAATTGACGAAATAAGTTAAAAAGGATAAAGAGGAGAGGAAGAAGAAAACAAAGGATATATATATATATATATATATCTCTCTCTCTCTCTCTCGTCGGATCCCCTTCGTGTATATACACCTCTTCATCCCGCCGTGTGAGTGCATTAGCATAAATTTCACGGTGAATTTTGAATTTGTCACGAAGACAGTGGCTGATATAGTCAGGCTGATTCAGCTCGGAACTGCTGCCGGTGTAATTCGCGTCGGCGAAACGACAACGGCCCCAGTCGCTTCGCCGGGATCGGGTATTTTCATAACGCCGGGCGACATCGTTTGCGCGGATCCCGTCGAGGATACGACAAGCATTTGTATTGTTAAGGGCGTCCCCGAGACGTCGCGGATCTCCTCGCGAAGAAGCGCAAACGGGAGGGGAGAGTCTGACCTAACTGCGACGGCCGTTTTTACGACCGTAATGTATGCCTTATCTCTCCGTGATTCTTTTTCATTAAGTTTTTACGACATAATGTATGCCACCCTGCTGAATTCATAATAACGCAGCGCGCCGTGACACATTACGCGACACCAAGCGTGTCTCGGAGAAAATAATTTTTCGGCTTCTCCTTCCGCGCGCGGACAGTCTCTGGCGATATCGAGCCACTTGCTCTCGCAAAACTCATCGTATGCGTGCAAGATATAACGCGCGTATATAACGTGACTCGAATCGAAAGAAAGAGAGAGAGAGAGAGAGAGAGAGAGGAGGGGGCTCCTCTCGACAAATCATCGTTCGCTGTCGGCGAAGCTTAAACTCGAAGTCATCGTTCCGCATCCATTAAGTGTTTGCGCGAACAAAGAATGGAACGCAGCAGGAGGAGACATCCAACACAAACGGCAAGAGCCGAGGAGAGACGGCGAGAGGAATACCTGGCAGCTGATAAACAACGGTCTTCTATTCATGGATCCGCGCGTCGTGCGACTGCTGGCTTGCGGGAGGGAGGGAGAGAGAGAGAGAGAGAGGGAGGGAGAGAGAGAGAGAGAGAGAGAGAGAGAGAGAGAGAGAGAGAGAGAGAGAGAGCTTGCGCTGCGGTACAGGCTGACTCTAAACAGAGCAATCAATCTTGGCTTAATGAACTCTTAATTATTTCGAGGACACGCCAGAGCGGGGAGGGAAACTGCCCGTATAATGGAGGCGCAAAGTGCGCGCGACCGACTATATGCAAGTGCGGCGGGCGAAGGTGGGCGGCGGGGAGTGGAGGAGCGCGGACCCGTGGTAGTCCGAGGGTGCTATTAGATAAATATAGGGAGGAACAGCGCCACGGGGGAAGCAACGAAAATGAAAATAAAGGGGCACTCCGCAACTCTCTCCGGCTTCGTCCGGAGCCCGTTGTGCAGCGGGACGCGACGCGAGAAAACCGAGATACCGAGCTTCCGACGCACGTTGCACGAGCTTACCCTCCCACCCCGGCGGAGAAAAAGCGGATAGAACGGTGTAAATGACGGTGTGTGTGTGTGTGTGTGTGTGTGTGTGTATGTGTGTGCCGGGATCGCCCGGTGGAAAGTCCCGTCCGTTCTCGGGTTCCTTTAATCGCGCTTCCGATACGCGTCACGTTTTCGAGATGGATCTCGCGGAGAGGAACGCGCTCGTCGACGCTCGCGAATATATCCGCGCTTCTCTCTCTCTCTCTCTCTCTCTCTCTCTCTGTCGACGCGCCACGCTCGTCGCTCCTTCAGAGCGCCTCTCTCCGTTGATTTTTACCTTCTTTTCTCATTAACTCGATACACGCGGCACCGGCTGTATAATCCCGCCTTTATCTGGAAGGTATTACTTCATTAAGTTTGTTTACAGCTCAGGAGAGAATGACGTAATTTCGAGCGGGCGAGCGCGCGCGCGCGCGCGCGCGCGCGCCCTCGACGGAGCCCTCGCGTCTCGTTCCCCTTTTCGCAAGTATGAGGAAGAAAAATTAAAAAACATTGCCGGTCGGGTCACGAACGGCTTATAATATACACTGTGGAAATTACGCGGCCGGCCCGACGACGTAACTTGGAAAATTACGCGAGTAGGGTACGAAAAGTTTGCGCGATCTAACTACTACGAAGTCAGTCCACGGTGCGGCCCTTATTCACCGCCCTCGTGGGACTTGGCCGCGGCACCGGTTATTACACGGAGGGTCGGTCTCGGCTTGCCAAACGTGCCGGCAAAAAAGTCCCATTTAATACGACGAAATTCACTGTGACGCACCCTGTACACATCGTGAGCCGCTTAATAATGTATTTCGCCTGTCGCGCATTGCTCTTTATTAAAGCACAACCCGGTACGTGCACTCGGGGATCAGACTCCAGGCTTTTAAATGTGTGAGCGCATAATTTGGACGTCCGCAGCTGCCATATAAATATGTACATATATGCCGTATATGTATATATATATATATTAGGTGTGTGAATTAGTTCGGTCCATCTGGCGGTCAATTGCTGTACCGTGTAATTTTCTAACCTCTAATGTCTGCGAAAGGCTTTATTTTTTAGTTTCGATATCTGGCCATAATGTTCAGTTGATAAACGTTTGGGTTTGTAACAACAACATCGTGTTTACCTGATTCGAAAATGTCGAAATTCCAGCGAAAAAAGCATCATTTCCGGGAAGTTCTCGTTTTTTGTTTTCATTCGAAGAAAACAGCCGCTGAAGCTCATCGAACGCTCGTAGAAGCTTATCGTGAAAGTGCTCCCACCGACAAATCATGCAGAGAATGGTTTCGACGTTTCAAAAGTGATGATTTCAGTGTCGATGACAAACCTCGTCCAAGTCAGCCGAGGAAGTTCGAGGACGAGGAATTGCAGGCGCTAATCGATGAAGATCCGTGTCAATCGCAATGACAGCTCGCGCAATTGTTGAATGTTGATCGATCAACAATTTCTGTGCATTTGGCAGCCATAGGAAAGATTTACAAAGAAGGAAGATGAGTGCCATACGAACCGAAAGAAAGAGACATCGAGAGGCGAAAAGCCATGTCTTGAAATCTTGCTTGCCAGGTAAAAAAGAAAAGGATTTTTGCATCCTATTGAGACTGGAGACGAAAAGTGGATATATTTCGATAATCCCAAACGAAGGAAATCCATTAGCGACCCAGAAAAACCATCCGCATCGATACCGAAAGCGGAATATTCACGGCAAGAAAGTAATGCTCTGTATATAGTGGGACCAGAAGGGTGTAGTGTATCATGAACTATTAAAACAGAGCTAAACCATCACTGCTGAACTTTACCAACAACAATCGATCCGTTTAAACAACGCATTGGAGAATAAGCAGCCGGAATGTGCAAAGAGACACGACCAAGTGATCTTCCAGCACGATAACGCTCGGCCACATGTTGGAAAGATTGTGAAGGTCACCTTGGGCACTTGACTGGGACGTTTTACCTCACCCGCCGTATTCGCCAGACATTGCTCCATCCGATTATCACTCGTTCAGATCGATGGCACACGGGCTTTCGGACCGACACTTCAACAATTATGAAGAAATAGAGAAATGGCTCAATGAATGGAGATCGCTTCGAAGGACGAGTCGTTTTTCCCTCACGGAATGCAACAACTGCCAGACAGATAATCAACAAAATAATAGCAAGCGATGGCAAATACTTTGATTAGTGTACTTTTTCATGTTTTTTCATACTAAAGTCTTTTTTTGAAAAAAAAAAATACGGACCGAATTAATTCACACACCTAATACATATCATGCATATTTTCAAACGGCGACTTTGTCGATAGCATAGAAATCCCTGACCACACAAGCATCGAACGTAAAACTCCCGTTAGCGCCGGAAAGGAAGACAGAGCCGGCGACGTGTCTAACTGCGAAGCACGTGGAATTCCCTCAACGTGTCATTATGTCCGTTTCAGCATTGCTTCCAAGTCGCGACAAGGAAGAGATGCGTTTGCTCGGCAAGCGCGGGAAATACCGCCAGATAACGATGGGATACGCACGCACGCACGCGTTGCAGCAAAAGCCGGCGTAAAGAATTTTGTTCGGTGTGCGCGCGGAAGCCGCGGAATACACCGCAATGATAAGCGAACGCCCCCGCGGAATATTCACATGCCAATAATTCCGCTTCAATAGGCCGGCCGCCGATATTGACGTTTTCACGAAAGGCTAAACCGCGTGTGATCGATATATTACGATTAGGTGTCACGGTATACGTGCCTTCCGAGCGTGAAAGCTGAAACGGCGGCGTTTGATCGTATAGCTGACGGGCTAGTTTAAAGGCAACGAATATTTATCATCGCTCGCCGGGAAAAACAGGAAACGCGCGGTTACGTAACACACACACACACACACACACACACACACACGTAGACAGAGACAGAGACGCAGACACACGCGCGCATACCGCGAGCGTTTAGGGAGCAAGCAATTCGCACGGAGACGGGGACACGTCTTTCGACATCATCGGAGAAGAAAGCGAAAATGTCACGAGGCGAGACACGCACGCCCGGGCCCGGTCGTGCGCGGTGAACGGTCGCTCCAGCAGATAAAGTGGCGAGCGTAAACGTAAAACGGATATCGCGCTTTCAGGCCGAGTGGTCGGCTAAATAGCCCGGACTCGCGGGCGCGTTCCTTCCGAAGTCATTTTCGCCGGAGGGAGCCGTCTTTTATCACGTACAAAACTCAAGTGAGATGAGTCAGAAAAAAGGGAGATAGGACGTAGGGGGGTAGGGACTTCCGTCGCAGTCGATTTCCAACCTTCTCGAGGAGGGTTTATGTCGCTCGCGCTGTGGTAAACGACTTTGCCTTCCCTAACGAGGACATACGGTAAGCTCGATAAGGAAGACGACGTTCGACTTGGCGAAAACAGGGTTCGCCGAATCCGGGAAGAAAGAAGGAGAAAGAGAGAGAGAGAGAGAGAGAGAGAGAGAGAGAATGCGAGGCGGGTGGAGAAAAAATATTGACGATCGTTTTCGATCCCTGCTGCTGACCCAAATTTCAGCTCGGGCTTACCGTCGTCAGCCCGACGGCGACTTCGACCGATCCTCTCGTTTACCGTCTCGTAACCGCCCGTGGCTACCTCACTCGCGTGCTGATTTGGCTACCGATAAAACCGAATATTCCGCTGGCCCGTGATTTCTGAATTTAGCAGCGACGCGATTATGCTAACGCTCTTTATTGCCAGGTGCCGTAAAACTTGAACGTCCTCGAGATCGGGAATTCATAATGCCGGGACGCTTCGACCGGGAACAATGAGAGAGTCTCGTGTGGCGCAGAAACGGAATTTAAGCTCTCTTAATAGAAGAGAAATGTGTGGGGAGCTATTCGCGCGGCGCTCTTGACTATCCTCCAGGAATTTCGTAATAATTTTCCGCGAAATTCGCCGGCCTATTATCAACGAGCGACGCGATTATTTTAAAAGGCGGCGGGGTCCGCAGACACAATTAAATGGAGTGATCGATATATATATATATATATATATATATATACCTCGAACGTGCCTGATAATGAAATGACCCATCGATTTCTTGTCATTGAGCGCGCGTGTGCGCGCGCGCTCTCGCGGCTCAAAATCCGCTCAGTCACGCACGACGAAAGAGACCCGCGATCAAATCGTGTCTAGCTCAAGTCGCTAAGCGATATAATTCGTCGCCATATTTTATCTCCGCTGAATAAAATGTTACTTCGTCTGGCGAACATTCATCGGAAAGCCGGTCTCGGTGCCTGACGGATATTGAGGCTGGTCCGTCGGCCGATAACGAAATTATCTTAATCCGACTCGATCGATTGACAGCTAGTCAATTGCGCGGCATTGGTAGGCGGCTGCGGGCCGTGCGGACTGACGGGAACACGATGTCCATTGTATGACACATATGGAATCAATGTATATTTTGATGCACGGCAGTCGACAATAATGCACAGCCATTGAAATGCCGGCGGTCGAGCTCATATCGAGAATGTAACGAGCAAAATGATGCGCACCGGCGTGATAAGCACTCTTTGCTCTTCCTACACGCTTAACCGCGTATGTATGCGCAATTTCAAATGTTATAAAAAAATATATATATATATATATGCGTATGTGCACATTTTGGCGAAACGTCACGTTGATTTCGAGCGGCCGGTCGAAAATGAAATGGCAAAAATACGCGGCCATTAGCGCGCGATTCACAGACGACGACTAAACACCTCGGCGGCTTCGGATTACCGCGCTGCGCACTCGCGAGTACTTTTACACGGGTAATCGCACAACCGTGCGTAGTGATACACGCGTGAAAAAGAGCCGCGCGCGCACGCGGTTAATAACCAAATCTCAGGGAGCCTGTTTCGTAAGAGAATGTGCGCGTAATAACTTTCAAGGCTGCGCCGCGCGCGAAAACCGTCGGGGGAGAAACTCCGTTCGCGAGAGTGCCGCTGTAAATTTATGCAACGACCTTGCTCTCGCTTCAGCCGGCCGCCTGATCATATATATATATATATATATATATATATACTGATGTTTTTGCACGGAGTAAATTCTCACATGAGACATGTAATATCGCACTGACATTATATATCGAGGTAAGAATACATTGCACGCCGTTGTCCATGCCGGGAGCATGAATTATTGATGGCGCTGATCTAACTGTTTGATAGCACAGCCTACAAAGGTGTGAAACTCATTTGAATATAATTCGCGGATCCTCCCTCTGTCTCTTTCTCTCCTCTGATTCTTTCTTCTCGGTAAATACCGAATTTCGCGAAATACTATATAATTCAACACGGAAACTGTCTTGACAAATTATACATTTTACGAAACTAAGCGCTTGAGAAACGGAAACAGAGAGAGAGAGAGAGAGAGAGAGAGAGAGAGAGAGAGAGAGAGAGAGAGAATGAGAGAGAGAGAGAGAGAGAGAGAGAGAGAGAGAGAATGAGAGAGAGAGAGAGAGAGAGAGAGAGAGCAAAATTATTCCAACGGTCGTCTAACGCTTTTTACGCAACTCTTAATAATCTCGAGAATATCTGGGGCTCAGCCGAGAAGCACGAGAGAATCGCGACGAGCGTTTGGCAATATAAAATATATACGTTTCCGTGAGATTCTCCTCTATCCCGCGTTGCGGGATAGATAAAGTAAGCCCAACTCCATCTGCCGCTACAATAAATATTACATGGAGGGGAAAAACAGTTATTATCGCGTTACCATAAATCCGTAAAACTGAAATCATAAACTTCCGCATGTAATCGCGCGGCCGTGTATCAAATGAATTTATGGAATCATGCACGTAATACGTGAGGCCGCAACAGACAGGAGAAAGCAGCAGACATTTGCGTATTTGTGGCGAGCGCGAGGCGGCTTTCGTGTCAAGCCGAGCACGAAGAAGAAAGTCGAAGGCACTCGCAGGCGGCCTCGGCAAGACGCTCGGCCGTAATAGTCGCGCTCTTCCGGAGGGGGGACGCGTCACTTTTGGATTCCGTGAGAGATGGACGTGAGCGCCGCTACAGGGACTTATTAACGTAATCTACTTAGCTGTAGAGCGGCATTGGGCCGGTCTGGTCCTGATTTCTTTGTGACACTCTCGCGTCAAAGAGAGGACGAAAGCCGACCTTACTCCGCGCATATCCTTCTTTCGCACCGCGACCTCGCCGCTCGAGCGCCTCTGCGAGAAGTAGATACGGCCAGTCGTCGCGGCCCGGCGAAAAGGAACAGGACAATGAAATTAAAGAGAAACACTTGGCTCGCGAGCCAGCTGTTTGTCTGACGCGCGAAATATCCCTACGGTAAGACGCGAAAATGCGCACCGGTCGCTTAATTAACAAGTGAATCACTTGGCAAGTTTCTTGCAGGTAGAGCTGCTAGGTTAAAGAAGATGTTTTCACGACGTGGATGGTAGTACAATGGAGACGTTCGTACTTTCGATAAAGTACAATGCGATATTCTTCGCATTTTGTCGTTCCTAGGCGCGGGAAATTCTTTGCATAAATTTTGCTTCAGACGTGACGCATAATGAGGCGAATTAATCTTCCGGCAGACGGAGGGATGATGAACGGCGGTGGCGTACGCCACTCGAAATTTCGCTATTCGATCGGTAGCTGCGATCCGCGCAACGAACGTAATGAACGAAAAAGATCGTGCCAGCGCGATAACAAATAACCCAAGTATCAGCGAAGATCGAGAACTTTCCTTCTTTCAGCTGGGAGCAACTGTCGAAGTCCCCGAGAGATTAATGCCTCCGCCGGCCCCCGCTACCCCTCCCTTTCTCTTCCGTACAAACTAATTTCGTAGTCACCGATGGAATTTCAAAAAATGTGAGATATCTATCTCGTCGGGGCTGCTCCGAAGTCTTCCGTTTAATCATGCTACGTTCGGTCGATGGGCTGTTCGGTGGCGAGACAGCGTTGTGGAGAGACTTTAAACGAGCGAGCGAGAGGAAGACGAGAGAGAACTCGAAGCGGGGAAAAAGGACGAGAGAGGAGGCGGAGGGAAGGGAAGAGAAGGAGGAAACGGAGGGGGTTAAGGGAAGGAAGAGAGAGAGAGAGAGAGAGAGAGAGAGAGAGAGAGAGTGAGAGAGAGAGTAGAAGGACCGGGCCGAAATCGATATTTAAGGCTGCTCTCGTTCCTGTGAAAATTTAATAACTCGTTCCCAAGTATGTGCCACGAGAAGAGCAGCTATCGTTACGTGCACACGTGTAAACGTTCGTCCGTGCGGCGACATTATCGCGCGATATTAAATCTCGACCTGGAATAATTGAAAGTTTCAGGAGGGGAGGGGGGAGGGGACACGAGATACGTCAGAGCGAGCGATAAGGGAGGTCGCGTCGAACTTCATTTCGCAGCGGCGTGCTCGTCGATCGCGCGTCAATGTGAATTGGAATTCCGGTATCGCGGAACGTATGTACGCGCGGATGAACAATGTCCGATGCAAAACGATGTGCGCGCGTATAGACAATACGTGTGCATGCCAATGAGATGTTTATGTACCCTGTGAGAGAGAGAGAGAGAGAGAGAGAGAGAGAGAGAGAGAGAGAGAGAGAGAGAGAGAGAGAGAGAGAGAGAGAGAGAGAGAGAGAGAGAGAGAGAGAGAGAGAGAGAGAGAGAGAAAGGGAGAGATGGAGATAGTAACAGAGAAACACGTTTCTCGACCTTGAGACGTTTATCGCCAATCACGCGTGCAGCAACGCGCGACGACGACTTCTCAGCCTAACATTCATTAAGATATCGATCCGTTACGAAAACTTTTCCGCGCGCCCGTGACTGCATGCGCAACGATCGCCATTAGCCAAGTCCCTGAGAGACTTCATCTGAGAGGAAGAAAAACAAGGAGCCTAAACGAGCAAATTATCAAATGCATTATGGATCATTACGGAAGGTAACGATTAAATATCCCCTTGGCGTTCGGAAGCGGCGAAAAAAACGTGGGAGGAATACACCGCGTTGCTCTCGACAAACTGAATTATTATATCGTTCAATGTAAAAATACGCGTGGAGGCAATAAAGTCTTTACTCGCCATTTCATCGCGAAGGATGGATTTTAGATACAGAGTCGCGTGCGAAACCTTCTCCGGACTCTTTACACTCTCGGCCATGAAAGACACTGCGATATCAAATTGTCGCCGAGGGAAATCGCCTCGGAAAATTCGACTACGGAAAACACAGGGAGAAGACGCGCCACTGAAATCCAACGCAAATCTCGCAAAAAGCGAGTGCATATCGGCACCGGTGTCGACATTGCGGAGAACTATTTAAAAAAAAAAAAAAACAGAGAGAGAGAGAGAGAGAGAAAGAGGAAAAAAAATATGTTGTAGAAACGAAGCGCGACGGCGCGGCGGCGGCGGCGGCGGCGGCGGCGGCGGCGGGCGTCTAGCCGGCGGTCGAGGGACTCGACGCGATTTTCTTTTGTCTGCGAGGCGTTTTATGGACAATGCCGCTTAATCCCTACAGTGCGGCAACGACGAGCTCTGTATTCCATCCCTTGGCCTGTGCACCGACAGGGACTCGGTCGGGTCGTGTCGATGAACGGCCGTTTGACGAGGAGGGAAAATACGCTTTAGTTGGCGGCGCGATAGAATCTATTTGATGCGCCGATGCTTCTCTCCCGCCCCTCCCTCACTCTCGCTATCTGCTGGCGAGCAACGATCGTCCAGATCACGATCGATCGATGTTCGCAGCGTGATCGTCTTTTCGGTGCTACAATGGAGCAATTATCGCTCCCAAATAATTCTCCGCGCCGAGCAGGAAGCGACTGCAAAAGCAACGAACGATGTACGCTTTTAAAAGCGATTCCTCCCTCCTCTATCCGCTTCTTTCGCGCTAACTCGCTCGCGCGAACGGTTTTTCGCAATTTGTATTAACGGGGCGATCTTCCGCGGGAATTTTTCAACGAGATCATATACACCTGGGTGAGTGTCCGCGCAGAGAGAGAGAGAGAGAGAGAGAGAGAGAGGGCGCGTTTACTTAATCAACGTCGTCATTAAAGTAGATCGAGTTCTTGTGCGGTCGGAGGCCACATTGGTCGCAGGAAGGACGTCCGTCTCGCCGAAAAGTAACCATTAGCGAAGATCTATCGTGTCCGATAGGAGATCCGAGAAGTGACAAAGAGAGAACACGAGAGAAAGATAGAGAGGAGAGCCGGCGACACTCGCTCGCTCGTCGCTCGTGGGAAGCACTGCCCTGGGCATTCGATCCCCGTACTTTCGTGCTCCAGGGTGTACCGCGTGCTACGGAGGAGCCGGGGTATGAAACGTCGTGCAAGTAAAAGAAAGAAATAAGGTCAGGGAACAAAGAATGCGAAAGAAAAGAGCCGGGAGAAAAATGGCCGACCTAATGAACATGAGGAAAGAAGTTAAACATTAGCCACGCGGAGAGACCAGGCTTTAATGAGCGCTTCGTATAGGAAAGTCGATTTTCGATCGTCAGTCGCTTCTAAATATTGCCCTCTCCCCCCCTTCTCTCTCTCTCTCTCTCTCTCTCTCTCTCTCTCTCTCTCTCTTTTTCTCTCTCGCGCGCGCGCCGATTCCTCGTCCGTTACGGCGACCACCGTCGAGCGAGCTGCAGTTTCAGCGCGAGGGTTAATCATCCGCCGCGCATCATTCGAGGAGGCGCGTTTCTTCGCGCGGCGCGAGAGCCGAGGAGAGGTGCGTTCACGTGTTAAGTCCGCGACAGTTACCGGCGAACGGACATTAGCGCGCGTGAAGGAAATCCCGGGTAATTTGGACGGCGGTGAAACGGCCCGTGGCTCCGTGGTAGCTTTATTGCGAATTTATGCAATGTTTAGCCGCATGACCAATTAGAGACAGGGCGACCGCGCCGCGCTGCGCCGCGCGGCCCTCGTAAGCTACGCGCGCGCGCTACGACCGGCGGAAAAATTATGCTTATGCATAACCGCGGCGGCGGCGGCGGCGGCGGCGGCTTTATGGTAATATTGCGGTCCGTGCTGAAATCTTCTATGCGCATACACAGGAGGCGAGCGGGCGGGGGCGCTGTGTGTTTCAGTACTATCACGCTTCTCTCCTCCTCCTCCTCCTCCCGCCACCCTTGCTACCCGCCGAAATCCCGGCCAGCAAACCGTCCGCTTCCAACACCCCCCCCTTCGCTATTCGAATACATTACCGGGGCATCTCTTCATTTCGCGGGCGACGCCATCGCGTGCGCTCTCGCGGCCGAATGAGAAGCGCGTCGGAGTCTGTTCGGCCGTGAAACGCGCCACGGCGTTTGTACGGATGCACACCCGTGGTGCGGCGATGGCGATGGCGGTGGTAGTGGTAGCGCGGTGCCGGTGGTGACGGTGACGGTGACGGCGGCAGCGGCGGTGGTGGTAGTGGTGGTGGTGGCGGTGGTGGTGGTGACGGTCTCGGTGGTGGCGGCGCGGCCGTGGCTTTACCAGCCGTGAACGATACATTTTCATCTGAATATTAAATTCGAAGGCGAATTCGCGTGTATACGCGAGCGAACGCGCGCGCGCTCGACGACAAGCGGAGAATCTCGCTCGTTCGACATTTATCTCCCGCGCCAGATGCACTCTCCCGCCGCGTTCGTCGCGCGCATCCATTAGGAAAATCAGAAATGGTGAGATCGGACGAGATAGCGCGCGCGCGCGCGCGCGGCGAAAATCAGAATCGACGAACAGTCGTTGGTCGCCGCTTATTACTGTCGCGCGTTATTCCCCGCGCGAGCCGTACACGCGCGCACGTATTATGGCCGAGCGATAAAACCAATTGGATCGCCCGCACCGAAGACTCATTCCGTCGAACTCGAGAGCGGACACCGACGTCGGTGTACGCTCTCTGAGGCGGACAAAGAGAGAGAGAGAGAGAGAGAGAGAGAGAGAGAGAGAGAGAGAGGGAGAGGGAGGGAGGGAGAGAGAGAGAGAGAGAGCTCGTGTGCTTCAAGATACCGGCTATCTGAGTGGACTCGCAAGAAGTCTGAGGAATATGGCCCTAATTACGGTAAAACAGCGCAGTCTCTGAGTGCACGCCCCCGCACTGCGTCAACTGTCCCGTTTCCCAAGCCGGGACATTAATCATTCTGCGAAATAAATGTTGCGAGTTTCCGCATACGTATCCTTCACGTTAGCGCATCTAAAAATATTCGTTGAATGATGGACGACATTCTTGGCAATAATTCAGTCACGAACAGATGCCTTTCGGGGATTCGTCCATCACCGCGCGTGACGTTACGTTATCGTAATTTAAAGGCTCGCGCGCGCGCGCGCGCGCATACACATATACACAGATCGACCGTGATAACTGATAATTGTTGAAGTTCTACAGACTCGCGCTAAAATCGTCGAAGAATCTGTCGGGTTGTACTCGTAGATACACATCCGTTTACAGGTTGATAAATAACCTTCTCACGCGCTTAGCCTATCGGGTCGAAGAAACAGAATGGAATAAGTAATAGCGCACGTAAATTTAGATTTAGACGGCGCGCGTGGAAGCTCGCCTTTCCTCCTCTCCCCCCCCCCGCGCTTTCTCACCCTCTGTCTTCTCGCTTACATCGTAACGGCACATTTCGCATTGAAATATAATTGAAATGTAAGGAAAGCGAGCGAGAGACGAGCAATGGCCGTTTTAAACACGGGGGGGGCTTAAAAATTTGCGTAGCTCTCTCGTACTGTCGCCCTGTCGCGTGCCGGCAAATATAGCGGGACAGCACTCGGAGCTTTTTCGGGAAGTTACTTGCGAATTAACTGGCTACCCCCGGCGCGCGAGGATCGCGCTCGCGAGAGCGGTTATTTACGTAAACCGATGAATAAGCGCGCGCGCGCGCCAGGTCTCTCCTCTTTCAGCCCTCCGCGCGTTTCAATAACGCCCGCCGAGCGAAATGTCGCCGGCGACGCGTGCGATTTATGCCGGCTGGAGAACGCATCATTACGGAGCACAATGCAATGTCCATCAAGCGCGCGCCCCATCCTACTGTCGGTTTATTCTCAACATCTCCTTGCGCGATCGCGACGGCCGTGGGGAAGGTAAAACGCGCACGGAGAATGAAACGAGGAGGAGGTAAATGTGGGATGGCGCTCGCCCGCGCGGGAGAGGAAGCGAGCGAGAGGAGAGAGAGCGAGAGAGAAAGAGAGCGAGAGAGAAAGAGAGCGAGAGAGAAAGAGAGAGAGAGAGAGAGAGGGAGAGAGGGAGAGAGAAATAAAGACGACGGGACGCGGAGAAAGCGAGAAAGAGAACGGCATTACCGTCGCCCACGCCGCAGAACCCGGCCGTAGTCGATCTTGCGGAACATTTTAATGACAGCAGCTTACCGCGCGCATTTACCGCGCCCGCACAGCTTCTCGTCTTGGTTAGCGGAGCGTACACGCGCGCGCTTCGAAACAGCTCTCGAACAAGTGAGCATCGCGGATGCTTCCGCCCATCCGTCCTCGACCACTCCCTCCCTCCGCCGGCGTGTTCGCGTCCCCGCGTCCAGTGCCATTTCGAGTCACTTCCCTTTTGATCTATCGTCTTCTGCCCTCTCTTGCCCTCAACCATCCTGTATTTTGCACATCGTCCTAACCGCGTCGTCTCTCCTCTTGCCCCTCCCCCCCCTCTCCCCACCCGTCCTACAAATCCTTCTCTTGTCCTTTTCTCTAGTCCGCTCTTCGCCTCTCTTCGTGCTCCGAAACGAAATTTCGCAGCCCCAATTATTTGTTCGCTTAATCCGTCCTTCCTCAGCTGACCGCGGGGGACTTTATCAGGCGGAAATGCGCGGCTGCTCCAGAGGAGGAGGAGGAGGAGGAGGAACTTTCTAATGGCCGGAGCTACTTTTAATCTCACCTCCTGCGCTTCTTGCGCCGTCGTCGCTGTTGTTGTCGTTGTCGTCGTCGTCGTCGTCGTCGTCGATGTGTCCTTAATTTCTGGCCTCGGACGTTCAAAGGCAAAGGCGCGCGCGCGCGCGCGCTACTGCGCGACTTTCTTGCCGCAGCGTCGTAAAGATACGGCGGGGCCCGACCGCGAAGTTCCCGCAGCAAGAAGCGGCAGTTCCGAATTTAACAACCTTTTTCCGTGCTCGCGATTTATATCCTAGCGGGGAGGAAACGTGCTTGTACAGCGCCCGCCGCGTGCATAACATCCTCGGCCGTTTCATACGTGGCCTTTTCGCTCCTCCCGCTTTCCTTTCCGCCGCGGCCTCCTTGCGTCCACGCCGCCAAGAGGAGGAAAGACGGAATATCTGCGGATGGTATAGGTCGCTCTCTCTCTCTCTCTCTCTCTCTCTCTCTCTCTCTCTCTCTCTCTCTACTACAGTCGAACAAAGTGGCCCTAATGGCGCAAAAACAAACTCCGTCTCGCAAAAGTTGCGCCGCGGTCGACGCGAAGTACCGCCCAACGGCCAAGAAGAGAGATAAGTAGGAGGAAGAACGAGTAAGAAGAGGACGACGACGACGACGACGAGAACGACGACGTCGACGTCGTCGACGACGACGACGACGGTGGCGGCGGCGGCGGCGACAAGCATTTGTCACCGTGCCCCCCATGCGAGCAACGCCTTCCGTTTATGCAAACGTACAGCCCCGCTGATGTTTACCTCTTTGCAAACCTAATTTCAGTTCCCCCCGGAGGAAGAGGCCGCGGGAAGAACTTCTTCGGGGGTTCTGCCCGTCGTAAAGGGGAGTCTCGTGTTTCCCTCTGCCACCGCCGCCGCCGCCGCCGCCGCCCCCCCTCCCCCCGTCCCCCAACCCGCCCTTTTCTTGCTCACTCTCTTTCGCTAACTTTTGCGAGCGCAGTGGCAATCCTTTACGACGCCGCAGGGAAGCGAAAGGAATTGCAGCCTCGCTAGTCCGCCTGATAAAGGAGTTTTCTAAAACGGCATGAAGGGAAACATAGAAGGGACGAGATTTACGGATTTCCCGCGGATACATCGATGAGGAGGCGCCCGGTAGCATCGGCACTTCTCGGCACAGTCATGCCTCTCTCGCGCTTTGTTCCGCTTTCACACGGTCTTGCAAGCTCAATGCACTCGGCGCGCATGCACCGAGCCACGTGTGCGTGCCGTTCACGACGCGATCTTTCGCGACGAATCCCACGAGAGGTGCCGTTTCGTCAATTAGCAATATGCACTCGTTCGCGAGGTGCTTCTCACGCATCTTTCCCCGATGAGGCTGGGAACGCTTCGAATTGGGTCACACACAATTGTTAGATAGATAAGAATATAATCAGGATAATTGTTCTCCTCCCTGGGATCCGCCGCTGAACTTGCCAAGTCGAATGTCTCGTGTATCGCGATCGCCCCTAACTGGAATAGAAACGTTTCGCCCGAAGTGTCACGTATTTGACATTCCGCGCGTGTAAATTAAATTTCGACCGCGCGTACGGGCAGTCGCAGTTCGCAAACAAAACGACACGTTGTCTACGGAGTGTATTAAAAGATCGAGTGGAAGATCGGGCTGAAACCGCCCGATAAATCTCGGAAACGCAATACCATCGACAGCGCGCGCGCGTTGCAACGCGAGTGCCATCTTTAATTTGCGCTCGGGCATCGGTAGTTTAACGCGTTATAAATCCACGCATATATATATATATATATCCAGCATTGTCGCGGATCATAATTAATTAGCGGGTCGCGCGCGCGCGCGCGCGCGCGTCCAGCAGTCAGCGAATACACGGGCGTTTTTGCCGCTCTTTTTCCGGCGAGGCTGTCCCTACGAGAAGTACCGCATTATTTATTGCGAGGCGAAGGATCGGCGGCTGGAAGAAGGGGCTCGGGGCAGGACGTAGCTGGTGTATAAATTATGCATTTCCACGACAGCTTTATCGCTCACTTCTTTCCCGTCCTCTCATTGTCGTGTTGTCACAAGCAGACCTCCGCCGTCCTGCTTCTCTTTATAATCCATAAATCCAACAAAGTCGCGTCTCAGGGCGGCATGCGGCGGCATTTCCGCGACGTTCCGCACCACAGTTTCCTCCTATTACGTCCTTTGTCCATATCCATTTCGTTCTTTGTCTCCGGGATCCGTCTTACTACGGTTTGTCTCCGTTCTCTCTCTCTCTCTCCCTCTCTCTCTCTCTCTGCTACCTGCCGCGCCGCGTCGCGCCATTTTTGCGCGCGTACGCGAAACCGCTGCGTCGCCGCCACCACATTCTCGCGTTGCGATCGGCGGAAAATACGCGCGCACGTCCGAGAAATGTACGTCGATATTCGTCGGCGGCGTTTAGCGGCGTGTCACGTACGATTAGGACGCGCGTCGCGCCGTAATCGCCGGCGACATTTGCAGCGGCCGTGCTGAGGCGTAATCACTTTTTACGGTGCGCGCTGGAGAGCCAATTTCCTTCGCGCGTGCCACACGAGCGTGCAACGCGACGTTATAATTAATGCACGCGGTATAAAGCGAAGTTCGCGTCGCACGACGGCGGCGGCGGCGGCGGCGGCGGCGGCGGCGGCGGCGGCGGCGGCAACGGCAAGAAAGCGACGCGCTGTAGTAACGGAAAGCGTACGGGTGATTATGCCGTCTCTCGCCTCGGCGCTGGACAGACCACCAACACCAACACCATCGCCATCAGCAGCGCGGGTGTGCGCGAGCGCGTCGGTTTTTCCTCGCAGGCCCGCGCGACGGAGTGGAACGCACGAATATCAAGAACAAAGACATCGCGACCCCAGGAAACGCATCAGCCCTTGACGACGGGATCATAACGCGTTATGAGAGCAGCTCGGCCGGCCTGGACGCGACGAGGTTACAGTTTTAATGGTGCCGTGAAAATGGCAACGATACGCGCGCACCACGCGACTCTGGGGACTCGCGTAGGCAGAGTACCGCTCTCTCTCCCTCTCTCTCTCTCTCTCTCTCTCTCTCTCTCTCTCTCTCTCTCTCTCTCTCTTTCTCTCTCTCTCTTTCCTTCCCTCTTGTTCCCGGCCTCTTCGTAATTTTGTCTTTTATTTCCCGTGCGTAAAATCACCGGACCGCTACGTCTCCCTCGTCGGCGCCGGGAGAAGAAAATATTCTGCGAAAACGCGTTCCATGTACCGCGATGGAAAAAGGAAGGGGGGAGGGAAGGGAGAGTTTGAGAGAGGTCGGGAGATGAATCGCTGATAATAACGAGACGACGATTCTGGAGCCATTGGACGCTGCTCAATAATTGATCGCAACTGTGCGAGGGTATTAGCAAGAAGTTAATTTCGCCGGTTGTTGACATTTCATCACGTAAATTCATAATAACCACGTATTAAAATGACCTCCGTTATTTATTCGGGCCGTGATTAATTCAGGCTCCGCGATACGCTCCGCCGGTGAGTCAACATTATTTCCATAATTAGATATAAAATTTCATACGTTTCGGATGAAACACGTCTGAAATATTTACGACTCCGTCCGCTCCGCCGGAAGACTCCCGGCCATGCTCATCAAATTCGGCGCAAGATCAATCGATCCGCGACAATAATCAATCAAGCTCACGGTGTTCCGCCTAGCCGGCGAATCCTTTCGACGCGGGAAGGAGGGGCCAGGGGAAGGAGAAGACCATCACCGCGACGACGAAGAAGGCTTGATTAATGAGACGGTTGTCGAGGGACAAGGGACGAGGCGGCAACTGGCGGGATAAATAGACGACGATAAAAATGGAGTGGCAATTAATTTCGGACAGCAGCCGTGAAGGGAAAATGTCGTCCGGGCCGGAGGCGCCTACGCGCTCGAGGACGTCCAGGACATTATGAAGAGGAACTCGTCGCCGGGCTTCTACGACGGGAAGAACGATGTGACGTGCGGGAAAACGGGGGAAGTGGTAATCGAGGCTGTACTCTCTCTCTCCCTCTCTCGGGAAATGTGGCAAAACCGTCGGGAGAGTGAGAGAGAGAGAGAGAGAGAGAGAGAGAGAGAGAGAGAGAGAGAGAGAGAGAGAGAGAGAGAGAGAGAGAGAGAGAGAGAGAGAGAGAGAGAGAGAGAGAGAGAGGGAGACAAAAGGCAAGGCGGATGGAAGCGCCACGCATTTATGAGGGCTTCGCGTTTCCGCTAAAAAAATAACGCGTCTTGTAATCGCGCGAGTGCGCGACGAGAGAGTATCTCCTCTCTTTATTCCTCCAGTCTGCGATACTTTTCAGCGCGCCTCCCACGTGAAAATTATTATACAAAGAAGGACATATATCGCGCGAATATGAAGTCGGCATCTGGAACACGGCGCGATCCTTCGGTGAGGCGATGGGCGCGGGAGAAGGGGTGGTGGATCAACGAGTCGCAGCAGAGGAGAGGAGACAACGGCCGTGGCCGGAATCGTGAGGCTCAGGGGGTCGCAGAAAACGGGGGAGGGCGAGAGAGGGTGGTGCGCAGAAAGGAGCGATAGAGATATCTCGTGCTATCGATAGATAACTCCACCCTATCCATTCTCTATCCAACTTTCGCATTTCTCTTAAAACTTCCACGGCTGCAGCCGCGGGGATCGCGCTGCTCGAGGAGCGCGGGGGGAGGGGAGGGGGGGGGGGCGCGCGCGCGCGCGCGCGGCAAGAGGTGCGAGCGGAGCGAGCTGAAACTTTCCTCCCGCCATAGCTCACAGATTGACGGGCAACACATCACATAGACGCGGCAGCGCGATGCCGCGATTCCGTCTTCGTGATCGGCGCCAGTTCGCGACGTACCTCACAGTCAGCCAGCCAGCCAGCCAGCCAGCCAGCCAGCCAGCCAGCCAGTCAGTCGACCGGGCCTATTAATGGGAATACACTCGACGCCATTGTTCAGGGGTACTTTTCACGATGCGATGCGATGCGCAGCATTCGCGGGTCTACGTGTTCATTCTGTCCTACTCGGCGCGCCCTCCGCTCTTCTCCGCTCCTCGACCTCGAGGCTGCTCCTTCGCTCTCCCCTTGCCCCAACTCCCACCTCCCCGTGCTTCCCGAGCCAACCACTCTATAATTGTTCGTGAAGACCTTTCATTCGTGTCTATGGATAACTCATTAAAAGTGCAGAAAAGATTTGACGGGCACGACGATGAGCGATCCCGCTCGCCCGCTCCGCCGTAGATCGGCCGAGGCTGCTGCATTTAGACCGAAATAACGAGTTCCATTCGAGAAATTTCGATTGCGCCCTGCACCGGGAAGCAAGGGCGCTCGAGAGCGGAGCATTGATCGAGGACGAAGGTAACGTCGCGGCGCGGCGCGGCGCCGGCGACGAGCGCGCGAGATTCTCCCCGATTCCGGCTTCCTTACACGTCGCTGCCCCTTCCTCGCACGTGGACGTGCGTGTAAGGCATATGCATCCCCCCGTCCCCCCCCCGGTGCTTGTTCGTCGTTGCGAATCGCGACGAGAGCGGAAACGTAGCAGAGAACACAACTGCGTGCCAGCCGCGCAGAATGCGCAAAACTAAACCCCGCTCTAATCCTCGCGGCGCGGCGCTGCGCTGCGTAGGAAGCTCGCAGCCTCTACGCCGCCAGCCGAGCGCGGCGCGGCGGTTCCCGCCCTTCTCTACACGTCACCGCAGTGCACCCCCGCAGGGCTCGTTAATATTCACGACGCGACACGGCCGCTTTTTCGCAGCGTTGTGTTACGGGGAAAAAGATACGGCCGCCCACGGGAATTATTGTATTCCCGCGGCATGTCGTAGTTCGCCGTAAGTGCGCGCGGCAAGCCGTGAGGCAAGCCGGGCGCGGGGAGTACCGGGACGAGGAGGGGAGATCGGCGAGAGGGTAACGGCGGTCGGGTTGTCGGGAGCTCGGAGGACTCGAGAACGGAGACGAAGGTGGAGGAGAGGGTGGATAGCACGGAAGGCACGCACCCTGCAGACACCGCGGTGGATACTTTAGCGAACCGTAGGTCGTCGCTGGCGTCGGTGAGAGCCGGTTCTGGTGGCCTAGGCAGGCAGGTAGGCAGGTAGGCAGGCAGGCAGGCAGGCAGGCAGGCAGGCAGGCAGGCAGGCAGGCAGGCAGGCAAGCAGGCAGGTAGGTAGCTAGGTAGCTACCTAGGTAGGTGGCGAAGGGTGGATAAGGGAGGCTGGGGGATGTACCCGGGCTCCCCGGCTCGCGTATTAAGCCGGCCCGAGCGAACTCTGCATGCCGATGAGCTTAATATACTTTACTTTGTCATAGTCGTGTGCACCCACCTTTACGAATGGCACAGCCGGCGGACTGGCTGTCGCGCGAAAGTCACCGGATAAGGGCCCCCTTACTCCCTACGTAGCGCCGAGTGCGCGTTAGCACCGAGCCACTCTCTTCCTCGCCTTTCTACCCGTCGCTCTGAGAATCGAACTCTCGTATCTCGCGGGATACGCTCTATACTTGCGACATTTACCGCGCCGATATGATTCGAGGAAACGGAGGGCTATTGTATTTTGTCACGCGCGCGCGCCGCGCGCGCGCGCGCCGCGCAGGCCCGCAGCTAAGCTGTTAAGATTCGCGATTACGGTCGCAGATCGTGAATCATGAGTCACTCGCGTGAAAGTACATTGCGATATCGAGCTTGGAAATATCCGTCGCTACTACCGAAGCGGTCCGTGCAAGATGTGTTTTCGTGCTTACCTGAAACAGAAAAGAGATAAGAGATCGTGAGGGCGTGTTCTCGAGTGTATCGTTGATGACACGCATTGTTTGCATACAACGCAAATTGCAAACAATCTGTGTCGGATGCGCGTGGAAATTGTGTTATCTCGATTTTATGCTAATACCTAGGCACACAGATTAACATCGATTAATTGTCGCCCGAGACTCTCAGTTGGAGTTTCACGAGTCGCGACGTTTACACGATTTACACGGCGAATTACTCGATTACGGAAGGGGGAAGGAGGGGGCGTGGGGAGAAACAACGAAACACAGGAGAGGAGAAAATCTCAAAGACGCGGCTCGCTCGACGCTACTAGATGAAAATTAAGCCGGCCGCAATTTAAGCCAGACTTCCCACTCAAGCAAGGTAGGTGCCACGGCGATATGAACTGCGCCGTCTATCCGCCTTCTACACGAGCGGGTAAATTTAGTTTCGAGTTACGTCATGGTGTAATATCGGCAAACTTTTAATCAGAAGCGCCCCGCGAAGACCGTGGTGAGAGGGAGGAGGCACGGAGGCTTTATTTTCCGCAGTGACGTCAAGATAATGCCGAAGATCAAGCAAAACAAAATGGAAAGCACGGCACGGGGGGCGTGGCAAAAATGAAGGGCGGAGGGGGACGCCACAAAAGAGAATATTGCGCCGGGGACCTAGTAATACGAGTGCAATAGGGAGAGAATGAGTCCCGCTGCGTCTCAGGAGAAATCTTCAGATTCTTTTCGTCTGATGTTGGGAGTCATCGCGCCGGAAATATCGCCGAGAATAATCTCGTCGCGGCGATGATTGTTGCCGTACTGGAGAAAAAATGATTACACACGCGCGAGAAAAGCAACGTCGCGTTTGGATCACGGGAGAACGTGTAAATGCAAAATAATTACTCATTTACCGTTTGTCCGTACAAATCCGTCCGAATCAATTACCTTCGTTAAAAATGCGCGACAACGAGCGAAACTCGACAGCTAAGCGCGATACAAAAACGAGCCAATTTGATTCCTGCAATAATAATCGTATCAACGAGCAACGGTGTCTCTCTGTTGGCCGTTCTATTTATATACATTGAAAATGTAAAGTCCAGTAGTTAATTCTCTCTCCGATTTTCGACAATTTTCAATTTTTTATTTAAAAATCAATAAAACAAGATTAATCAATGAAATATCCTCCGTTGTCATTGATGATCTTGCGCCATTTATTGGACAGCTGCCGAATCCCATCACGAAAATCACCACTTCGAAAATGTTCAAATCAGTTTCGGCAATCGTGCAGTCGATTACAGCATTTTCATTATAAGCAGCACAAATCATTTTGACTGCCTCAGAAGCGTTTTTCTCTAAAATATGAAACGCGGAATGTATCGCGTGTCGAATATGCTCTTTGTTAATAGCTAGTGGACACTGATTATTTGAAGTTGTGTGCATCAGACGCCAAATCGTATTTGTCATTTCGAAAAGTTAAATGTCAATACTTTAAGACCGCGAAAAAGCGGGAGAATATGTCAATTTTTAATTTTGCTCTGAACTATGTGAATTTTATCGAGAAGAATCATTCACTCGCGTATTTTTAACAAGTCGCTGGGGTCGCTGGCAACGAAACTGATGTAACTTTCATTCGTTTTCTAACAATCTACCTATTCGTAGCCGTTGAGAATTGCGCAATGTCGAAATTTTCCAGATATCGAAGCGATCCTTAAATCGCTTCGATATGTCGCGGTTGCGCGACCCCGCGTTAAGAAACTGTCCTATATCCGTTTGACCAGTGTCGCAATTTTTACCTGTGCAAATGTACAAAATGTCGCTGCGTATATCAAGCGGTGTGGAAATTTAGCAGGAAAGGCAATAACCACTCGGGAATTTATTAACTCGACTCGTCAGGCCACTTTCAATTTCAATCGGCGACAACAAGCTGAATCTTTTTATGCAGTAATGTAACTGGTTCGCGGGTTGCTGAGAAAAAAAAAAAGATTACGCGACGTATTCCGCGCGTAGGTTAGAAAATTCTCTGCGAAATTTCGCGGGAGATGAAATTGCACTGGGCAAAATTTCACAAAGTTTCCCCGTGCGACATTATAAGAATAGTAATAAGAATGTCTACGTCCTATATACCGCGCCTTTTGATCCATTTCCCTATTTAAAGGCTGACGTTACTAAGATTGATGATGCGTTCGAGGAACATTTTTATTTTACAAGGATTTATTACAATGTAACGACGTTTTCTTTGGCCTGACTGGCCATGATGGATACTACATCAATGCTTCTGCGGAAGATAGTAGATTCATAACTCGCATAATAAATCTAAAGTCATGACGTCAGACACAGCCGTTTGTGTACGTGCTATTCCCGATGCTAAATGCGCTTATAATTCATCTCGCATCGCCTTCGCCATCGGAGCACTCTGTCATTTATGGAGCGCAATTATAATGGCCTACGATCGGCCTACTTTACGAATTCTGACGCTTATTTATTAATCCCCCCATCTGCGTGATTTATTCAAACTACCGCGATGAGACAGCGTCATTTTACACTCTCGCCCATTTTCTTCTCACAAAACCTCGCGATGCCCCGAACTGCAGGCCGAACCGCCGCGTCGCGGTGACAGATTGTGTTCCAACTTGACTTTTTAATTTTCCGGGATGTGTTTGCAGATCACTCCCGAATATGAAGCTTAACAAAACGAGAAGTTACGAGCCGGACTGCGGGATCGACTGCCTAATGGCCAGTTGGGAAAACTAGTCCCACTTTTTTCGGTCGTTGGGAAAGTGGAAGCTGTTATATCCCACAGAGACAAGACGTTATATCCCACAGAGGAGGCTCAAGACACCGCGAGGGGGAGTCGCTAAAAAAAAAAAAAGAATCTCAAAAAAAAAAAAAAAAAAAAACAAAACAAACATTCCCGATGTTAAATGAGCTTGTGACATATTAACACCGAGTCCATTGTCTGCATTGTAACGTCGCACGGTCCGCCGCGGATGGTGATCCCTGATATGCATAACTTCCTGCCACGCCCTCTGATTTTAATGCGACGGACATAATAACGCGTGCTGCTTTCTCGTGCGTGTCGGCTCTGCGCTCCCGCTGCGACCTCGTGCGAGATGCACTTTGCGGCCACCTCGTCGGGTTTATAATAATTATACTTATTGTCCTCGCGCGTTACGTCGGCGGTAATACGTGCATGAAACGCACGCACGCACGCACGCACGCGACGCAGCTCGCGCTGCACAGAGCGGCGGCTGTTCGTATTCCGACGGACGGCGGCACACAGGTGTAGCTGCGTGCCGCACACGTCAATTTAAACAGCAAACAATACCGGCGCGGCACGTACCGCGGCGGTACGTTACAATCATCGTGAGCGGCACATTACGGCGAAAATACCGCGCGCGCCGCGAGCCGCAAATTACTCGCCGACGCCGCCGGCGCGACAAGACGCCGCGCGCTCGAAGGACACGCCGGGTGAAACTCGCTCGCGCGCGAAATTATAAATTCGCGCGATTAAAGGTCTAGCGGCGTGTTAAAATACAACGGCCGACGGCGGGCAAACGATGCTCCTCCTCCCGCCAGCCAGCCAGTCGAATCTGTCTTCGGAACTTTCGAAGTTGGAATTTGGAATTTTCGCGATCGACGCGAGTCGCTCGTGATTTTGGGGAAGTGAATCGAGCGAAGAGATTATCCCCGCGCGGAATCGGTAAGCAAGCCTCGACCAATGAACGAGGGACGGAATTGGTCACGCTGGGAAGAAGACCGTCCTATTTCCGGCGACGTGACTCCCGGCGACGATATCGAGTTAACTTGGACTCCGACATGCGCATAATACATATAACTGCCTCGCTGAATAATATACGATTCTTTTACTTTACAGAGGGGCGAGAGGGGGGGCGGGCAGAGAGCGCGTTCGCATTCTTAAGAGGAAGGACGGGCGTTTCGGCTGAAAATTTCGTGGCTTCGTTGCCCTGAGAATATTGGAAATGTCATTTTAGCTCTGGCATATTTCATATGGCATAAAACCAGCGCGCGTACCTGCCGCGGTACTTAAGAGCACTCAGGTAAGTGCATTCAAAAATGTATGACGCCCTTTGGTTTTCGCGGAAAGACAGAGAGAGAGAGAGAGAGAGAGAGAGAGAGAGAGAGAGAGAGAGAGAGAGAGAGAGAGAGAGAGAGAATGGAAGATAAAGGGAGAGAGAAAGAGAGGAGAGGAGAGGCATAGCGAGAGAGGGAGAGAGGGAGAGAGAGAGAGAGAGAGAGAGAGAGAGAGAGAGAGAGAGAGAGAGAGAGAGAGAGAGAGAGAGAGAGCCGGTCGCGTACGTGCAGGACGAGGGTAGCCGAGCGAGCTGGGGAGTCCTCGTGATCATTTACGTACGAGAAACCATAAACCTTGAATTTAAGCCATATCCCGCTCCCGAACAGTCCGGATGAACCGGTACGCGATACCGGTACGTGTTCCCGCGATTTACACGGGCATTACCATTGCAAAAGCAACGTCATAAATTAGAAATACCGTAACCGCTGCTTTCGTATGCAAGCGGCGATATGAATCGGTGATATCTTTAATCGTCGCTGGCGTGACCGCGGATCGACGGCCGCGCCGCCGGCTTCGGTTCGATTCGATCGGGGCGATTTTTGAGATCCTCGGCTCTTGTCGGACATGCCGGATCTATAACACATCGCATCCGGTCACTATCGACGAGAGCGGCGAGGGCTCTCGGGAGAGGAGGCGGTAGTCACGAGCACGAAGACGCGCTTACTTTGCGTCTCGCGCGGAACTATTCCCGATTACACAGGAGAAGCGAAGCTGCTCATCGCGGCTCCCCAAGTAATTGATTGATATCCCCCGGGAGAGTGAAATTGTATATCGTGATGCCGAGCCCTCAAACCAGTTATCCATTTGTCAATTAGCTCCCGATAAGCAAATCACCAGTTTCTCGCGGATGATATCGCGGACGCCGTTGCTGCGGCGACGGCGACGGTGGGTGCGTCGAGTTTGAAAGCGAGTGACTTCTGAATTGTAGAAAGCAGACAGAGAGAGAGAGAGAGATAGAGGGAGTATGTGTGTGTGTATGTGTGTGTGTGTGTGTGTCAATGTGCTTCGCGCTGGCAAGCGGACTTGATAATCCTTACAGCGGCTAGTAAGCGCCGTTGGAACGCTTTCCCAATACGGGGAGAGCTCGCGGATATTTATGAATATTTATCCGGGCGTTTGCTGGCAACAAGGTACGGCCGGCGCCTATAATGTGTAATTAAACCGGCAGCAGCCCGATATGTCTGGAGGGGGTGAACGGCTGGCGCATGTGTGTGTGTATGTATGTATGTATGTGTATGTGTGTGTGCGCGCGCGCGCGCGCGATACACGCACATCGAGCGAACGGGGGCGACGACGGGAGCGCGTACAGGCCGTTAACAAAAAGTTATGTAACAGGTCCTCGCGAAAATTGAGTAAAACCGGCCGCTAATTTGAATTTATGGCACTTTTAATGCTTTTGTCGCTCTCGCGGCGCGCTGCGGTTTCGGAGCTCTTTGCGAAGTGCATTCACGCACTTGGCGTGATACCGCGATGACGGCGCGCATCGACGTGTCCATCCGCGACACAAAAAGTCGAGAACCGCGCGCCATCGGTTTTACACGGCATAATATCGGCCGCGCGGCTAATGGAAAGGGCGTAAATTTAGCGTTTCGAATCGCGGACAAAAGCGACGTGCGCGCGATTCGCCAAATTCGCTCCGCTCGCCGTTAGAAACGAGAATCCACGAATAACGAGCGAGCGGGCGGCGGGGAGATCCCTCCCCCCTCACCGCCGGCGCTCGATAACTCGCGCAACGTTACGGGAATAATCGAGGAAAAATGCGCGCGACTATCGGCCAGCTACTTTCTCCCGGGCGAGCTTATCCGTCCCATCAGGACGATTATCGTCGTGCCGTGGCTTCGTACGCGCGAGCGATGCCTTCGCCTCGGCAGCTCGCAGACAACGTAGCCGGCAAATGTATACGTGGGTAATGTACACGTATACTGAGTAATCTCCAACGATAATAGCGTAATAGCCGAGTCAATGGAGACTCCTCTTATCGCGTGGCGCGCGATTACCGGGCCGGCGGGGAGAGGGCCGAAAGAATCGCGCTCTCGTTACCTTAGAAACGCGGCGAGGCCGCGAGCACTTCCAGCGTGTAATTAACAAACGCGCACGCGCTTACGCAATGAGCACGTTTGCGGGGGCGCACACGCAGCAGCAGCGGTGCGGCCGGGCGGAGTTCTCCTAATGGCGTACATTCTTCCTAATGCATTCGGGATTTTCGCTCTGCCGATCGTCCGTGTACGCGCGCGGCCGAACTGCGCTGCTAGCCGACGTGAATCGGCTTTCGCCATGACGCTTTCGCGCGAAAAAACACACTCGATTCGACTTCGCGCTCGTGTCGGCAGTCTCGCGCGAAATACACGAACGTTCGGTGCCGAGACCAGATGCGTGTCTCGACGATATCGTCGGAAGGTCATCTCGAGGTGGGTCGCGGAGGACGGCGAAGGGATTACGCTCTATGAATTCAATTCCTCCGGGGCCTTCGAGAACACAATTCTCGCCGGCTGAATTGGGACGGGCTGCGTGATATACAGCGAGAGAACAGCGCGCGCGCACTGAGAGAAAAGTATATGATATTTGGAACTGTAATGATGATACAGTAACTAAATTATAGTCCGAAATATCATATTTGTAGTAAGTATTACCATAATAATCGGTAATAATTACGATACAGGCATAGTATAACCAGCCATATCATATTTTTACTAAGAATTATAAGTAAGTTAAACCGAAATTAGTGTATGGATACAAATCCATAAAATGGTAGGTAAAGTAACTCTTTTATACAGTCAATATTACCAGAATATTTGCTAAACGATGACAGATGTAACTGCGTGAATATGAATATTAAATCTCACTATATTTGTGAATGGAGAAATTACCATATATGTGGTAAAAGTAAGTAAACAATTAGTCAAGACGATCATTGACTATATATTTGTGTTTGTTCTACTACATTTTGCAGGCTCCACGAACTGTAAAAATATGGTTGATGCCAAAATGAACTATAAAATATAGTGAGATTATAATTAATTCAACTATATTTTACTATCAGTGCGCGCGTGTGTGTGCGCGAGCCTAGCAATGGAAATGCGTAATGTCCCATAACGATAAGATGTACCGAGGTACTTTTACTTATAGACAAGCGGCGCTGCACGAAGTGTAGGCGTCAGTGTGCTTATCACCGAGGAAGGGGCCGTACCGGCGTAGATTAGTACGGCCGGACACGCAATGCGTCGAGAATGCGAGCGTCCCTGTGAACGAACGTACGGAGAAACACGCAGGCTATTCTACACGCACTCTGATCGATCGGAGCGTCATAATGCGCTAAAAGCAACGTTTCAGATAAAGCGCGCTCGCTATCTTCGCGGCAAGAGAGAGAGAGAGAGAGAGAGAGAGAGAGAGAGAGAGAGAGAGAGAGAGAGAGAGAGAGCGCATTATTTATTGCACTCGCGTGGCCGCCTGAGGCGCGATACGAAGGAATATTTGGTAAATTTAATATCTATGCAGAATAACTAGCTAGGCCATCATAATGAGACAAATAAGGGAAAGGTGTGAGAGATAATCGCGCACGAGCGAGAGATAGTTGACGCGCGTTTTGTCGTAAAGGAGACAAGCAGGAAAAAAAGAAAAAGAGAAGCATCGCAGCAATCTCGGATATATCGTTGATAATGAACATTCGTAGTCGTCTCGCGCGAACCCGGGCACGTAAAAGCCCGAGTTTCCAGGTCGACGAGAAATTTTGCGACGGCGTAAAAACACGGTAATTCGGCAGTATCAATTTCAGATGAGAGCGGTCGCGTAGAAAGATCCTCAATCCCTTCATATCGCCCAAGTATTTTTCCCGACGTTTTTATTCGCGAATAAATCGAATCGCTCAATGACCGGTTGCTTTCTATAAAGAGGAAGCCGAAAGCCGTATTTCGCCAAAGAGACGTTATAATACTTGGATGCGTATCGGGCACAAAGCACTTTTCGTGATACCGTACTATACAAACGCGGCACGCTACGAGCGTAGTAACTACTACGGTGTTCCCGCGCAACTTTGTTATCCGCGACAGTGAGGAATCCTCGATCGTGAAAAAAGGTACAAGTATATGGGACGCACGCGCGCGCGCGCGCGCGAGCGAGCGAGCGAGCGAGCGAGCGAGCGAGCGAGCGGGCGGGCGGCGGAAAAACTCTCTCGATGCCGAACACAAAGGGTTCTGCCGGGCATTCTGGCAGCTTTGAACTCGCGACAGAGAGAATAACTCAACGTACCGCGGAGCAACGTATTTTTCTTCGCTAACTGCTATTTCGTGTTTTATTCAGTCCTTTTTTGCTCTATTTCATCCGTGCTCCCCCCCTCCCTTCTGCACACGCGGCCTGTCGGCTCGGGTGCATTACCGTAGGCGGTATCCGGTTTCGCCGGAATCGCGAGCCCCGCGGAAATCTGCCGAATAAATAATCCCGAGGAACTGCGCGCGCGCAAGCACACTCGCTCGCTCCCGTTACGGGAAGGAGCCGTTATACGTATATAATAAAATACGTAGCCATCACATCGGACGGATAGCTACGCGCTGCCTCGGGCAAATATTTTCGTCCATTTGGACGCGCTGCAGGCAGCAGCAGTGTCAAAGCGTTCCCGCGTACACAAAAATCCGTCGTAATGCAAATACTCTTCGCGAGGATGAACGCCCGTCTCTCTCTCTCTCTCTCTCTCTTTCTCTCCCCCCCTTTCTCTCTCGTACTTTGAGCGCGTGCATCGTGCATAGGTCGCATCTAGTGTAAATTTCCTTTCTTTTTTCTCTTCGGCGAACTTTCGAAAACCACACCCATATTTAATCGTCGAAAATTTAACGTCAATAGTGTACAAGTAATACAACATATCGCAATTATTAGCATTACGCAACTTTCCCAAATGAATCTGTGCGCTGTGATTTTGGTACGACGACAAGAGAAAATTTGTCCCAAGGCAACCTGATCTAACTCACCATAACGCGGGTCGCTCAATCTTTTACTTTAATAGCCGGAAAGAAAAGGAACGATATCTTTTCACACATTTCAACGGTGACAAATGTGCAGTACGTCGCAGTACGTCGCAGGACTTATCAGGGGAAATAGTGTAATATTATCAGCGATATTAGAACCTTCTCGACATGAGACTTTTTTGCCGCAGCGAAAATCCGTTTAAGGGCATCGAGATCGAGAAATGATTTGGCGGTGCTCCTGCCAAAATTCACGTTAACAGGGCGTGAACAGTTTTCGGAAGTTGAGCCTTCTCTCTTCGTCTCGAAATAATTCGAGTTTCCCCACAGTTCCGCGTTTTCAGCGAAAATTCCTCCGCGTAACTTTCTCTGCCACTTTAATAAAGTAATCAACGAGAACGGGCGCTCTCCTAAACTGCCTCCTAGCTGTCTAAAAATGTACGTCGCGCGACGTCGCAGGACGTTATAGCTCGTGTTGCGGAGCGCGTCGTCGAATTTTCCCCGGGCAAGATCGACGGGGAGGGAGAAATGTGCCGGGGTATCGTCGTATACATACTTGGGAAGAAGCTTTGCTTTAATCCGTAATTGGAAAAACTTTTAAGAGGTCTCCGGGTCATGCTGCACAGAGGATGACGTGGAAGTTCGGCTAAAGAGAAAGCGCCCTTCGCGCGGAGCGGCGGCGCGCGCTCTCCATAACTTTCGATCTTCCGTTTCGTTTTAATTATTTCATCTCCGCCCCCGGGGCGCCGGGAATACTAAGCAGTTTCATTATTCGCTGGCTGATTCCCGTTAAACCGCCGTCGGTTTTTCTCCCGGTTTCATTATCCGCCGCGGACGGAATGTAAATGAGTGCGCCCGGGCACGCTGCTAACGCGCGCGCGCGCGCGATTTTTGACTAAGACGCGGCCTGCAATCCCTTCCCGAAATAATAGGGGAGCTTTTACAATGCATAATATTATTGCTCCCGGGCGGGTTCTCGCGGCTTGCTGCGCTCGCTAATTAAAATTTGTTAACATCGCGTCCGCGTGCGGCACGCGATAATTGCGTGTAGTCATGCGCGGGTATCACGATGATTACGCAGAAATAATTATGCGCGATACGAGAAAATGTCGCGAGAGTGTGCAAAATCAGGCGGAACGTCTCTCTATACGACGACGCGATGTAATGCGCTTTTTAATCCCGCCCGGCCGCGCCGCACCGCCCTTGTCCGCGCGTGCGCTCGCAGTAATAATAATCGCGGATATCCCCCGCTGGGAATGTGTATGCCCCGAAAATACAATTCGTACAACCGTTTATATTACCCTCGGCATAATACATGTCGCATTACGCAGACAGATCGAATTTATTTAACGCGCCTGTATCATCGAATAATTAATGAGGGTTAACGATAGTCGCTTTTGCACGACGGCGCCGCGACGCGACGTTATTCCGAAATGAATGGGCGCTCCGCGCGCGCGCGAGCGAGCGAGCGAGCGCTCGCTCGCTTCTGACGAGTTAGATAAAGCGAGACGGGCTGAATTTTCGACTACGGTAAATATTGAGAATTCAATTTTCCCTTTCATTCTCCCTCTCCTCTTTTTCGCTTCTTCTCTTTTTTCATTTCGAATTCTCCCAGTTCGCTCGTACGCGACGAGCGCGCGCGCAGCGCGAAACTCGTTCGCCTCTTATCGAAAATTTCAGGCAACGTTCTACCTCGCGCGGTGGTACCTTGCGCGTACCTCGACAGGTCGACTTTGCGAGCAAAAAAGAAAAAAAAAAAAAAAGAAACGTAAAAGCGAGAGCAAATGGGAAAAAAGGGGAGAAAAAAAGAAGGAAATCTAACCTCCTCGCCGGTATGTTTTTCGATCGATTTGCAGCGACGATGTTTAACGCTGCATCTCCGGCGATTTCTCAGCCGTTTGGGACGGCACCGGGACGAAAACCCGACCGCCTCGTAGCTTCGGGCGGTAGCAATTTTATTAGGTTCTCTCCAATTGACTCTATATTAAATTTAGAGGATTCCCGCGGGAGCACCCTCCACCTTAGTCGCTACGACGACCGTCGTCACCGCCGCCGCCACCGTCGCCGTCGTCGTCGTCGTCGTCGCCGTCTTCCCTGTTCTCCTCGCCCTCGCCCGGCTTTTTCCGTTCCCTCGACGGTGCAGCATCCTTTCGCTTCTCCACGAGGAGGAAACTCCCAAAGGAGGACGCACGTGTCGAGGAGGCCGCGCTTCTCCGGGCGCGAGCGTTACGACGGGCGCAATGTTTTTAGGCACCCCATAACTTGACCCTGACACGTACGAGATAACGTATCGAATGCGCACCCCCGAGAGATATCCTTCGGGGCCTTCAACGGGGTGAGGAAGTGGGACGGTCAAGTCGGGTCATTCGCCTAAGAGGAGCGCGAGCCTGCAATCTCGCCGGATGGCGGATGGTATCGGCGGCGGTCGTTGCTTGGCCAGGTGCCGCCGCCGCCGAATACGAAACTCTAATTGGAGCAACTTAACCCCCGGGGACCGGAGGCCCCCGGTCTGTCCTTCGCGCTCGAGCAGAAAATTGCTTCGCCTCGTGTTATTATTTCTCGCGCCAGATTCCCGGAGTATTATCGGGACCGTTTGTTGGGGCTACGGCGAGGAAATATCGATCACCATTCGTGCGAGAAAGAAACGCGTCCGAGATATAGACGCGCGCGGCCATCGTTCTCTCCAGCGAGGTGGAGAAGTTTGTAGTGTCAATAAAGTGGGTATCAGCCATGTACCTTACGTGCGGATCAATGACCGAAGCCTTCGGGTAACTGAAAGGCTCTCGAAAGCTTCTCCCTGCCCCCTCTCCTCCTGCTCCTCTGCCACCCTTCTGTCCGCTGTTCGTTTCCTCCCCCCTCCCTCCCTCCCTCCCTCCCTCCTTCCTCGTTCCTCGAGGTCGAATCAGCAAAGCCCTCACGTCGTAATCTCCGATATCCAATTGATTTTCCAGCTGGTATGCTCCAACATCGCGGGAGACGTGGCATCCTGCTATTCAATTAAAAGTTTCCCTCCCCCCCCACCTACGCTACGTCGCGTCGCTCACATTTTTTTCACACTCGCGTCCCCCGCCGTCAAGAGGCAACAATCGTAGTGCGCGAGAGAGAGAGAGAGAGAGAGAGAGAGAGGGGGGGGGTAGATTTGCCTCCCTTTTTCTCTCTTTCTCTGTCTTTTCCCCGGTGGGTGTCGAGTGCCACAAAAGGGCTGCTTCAGGAAAAGGTTTCCTCGAGCTGTATTTTTTTTGTAATAAAAAGCGCGAGCTCTGGGCGACCAAGTAACCTCTTTCATCCAACCTCCTCATCAGTGCACCGACCGAATTTCGAGGGTCGGCAACGTTGGCGCTCGGCGTAGATTTTAATTTCAAATAATAAGAGCGGAGCTTAAAGCCGACTACTTGAAGAAAGAAACTTTAGTATGATTTTCCTTGTTATGCCGCTTCTCCCGGCCCTACGAATCATTCGTTCCCTTGTGCCGCCTTTTTGCAATTAAAAGTTTAAGGAAGGGATTTTCTCGCTGTCGCTAACAGTGGATCGATCTCTCTCTCTCTCTCTCTCTCTGCAGAAGTTCGCCATAAACTAAGACTAGCGGGCGCCACCCGAGACGCCTCGCAACTAAGATGACTAAAATCAGATATGGAATTCAACTTTCGAGAGAAAGAGAAAAAGCGAAGGGCGGGAGGGCGAGGGGGAGAGGGAGGGGGAGGAGAGAGACCTTCATTTTCTCATCGCGCAAAATTCTTCTCGTCCGCCGTTACTCATCTTACTCCGATGGTATGTATGCTTTAGCCGTGACTTTGAGTTAACAGATGAAAATTCTCTCCTCCGAGCGAAAGTTTAACCTGCGAGTCCACGGGAAACTATAAGCGCGACATTTTTCTTCCTCGCGTAACGTCGATGCTAACGGCGACCGTTTCTCTGTGAGAAGCGCGTCTGAGAGAAATCCTCAATGATGTGCACAAAGCCCTATCTCGTGTAAGGGATCTTGGACCAAAGTACGACAGAGCTTGAGACGCGACAGCGACAAACCGCCCGCTATTTACGGCCTATTTCTACGTTTTATCGCCAAAGAAAACGATAGCAGAGGAGGAGAAAATTTCAGGAATACGGAATACGTCGCGCGGAGATACCGCGACAAAGACGCAACCCTTTGAATAAAAGTAACAACATCGACGTGGTAAAACTGAAAATATTCGGCCGCGGATAAAATGTTCACGCCACCGGCCACAAATGGCCTCCCTCACGGGTGGTAATTAAAGAGAGATGACAATATCGACCATTTTTCGTCATCTCGATATAACATACCTGGATACTTTATTATTAATTTTGTAATTAATTAATATGTGTGTCAATGATAATTTTAGCACGTACAACTACACCACGATGTTTCTTCGTTTTTGTTGCGCTGTGTGTTGTCATCAGATATTTTCAGGATATTATTTTCGCGAGTTAATTTCTAAATTTATCATCTACATTTACATTCAGATTAGATTTGACGCGAAATTTAACGACAAGAGAAGTCGACAAACGACGGGGCATTTTTCCGCGATGTCGATTCCCGCAGGACCAACCTTGCGTCTTTAGCGTCAGCTTAACGGCGCTGTGTACACGTCGACAGAGTGCGGAATACAGAATCTTGCGTTTCATAAAAGATATAGACGCGATATCTTTCGACGTCTCGATGGACGTCAGCGAGACATAGATCAAGGTGGACATCACGGAGTTCGTAGTAGCTTTAGGAGTTATACCGCGCGAGCGCTGCTACGTGAATGTCGACGAGCGGAGCGAGGACATTTCGATGGCGACGTTGGCAAGGGCGACTCAAACGACGACGACGACGACGCGAAGGACGGCGGCGAGGCGAGCCCCGGCGCTCGCGCGGGAGAGAACAAGGGAGCGAAATGATCGCGTTCTACGTTGCTTCTTTTCGGTCGCGGTGGCTGATTCGACGCGCAGCGGCGGGGGAACGGGGCTATTAGAATGTATTATGCATGCGAAATGGCGCGGTTTCCTCGAAATCACTGGTGCCGCGCCGCTCCCGGATGAAGGAGTTTTGCGGTGACGACGTGGAAGTCTGCCAACCTTCGGGTGGGTGGTCTTTTAGCGGCCGACGCCCCGCTCCAATGGGAGCTAAAATATTGAAGAAATTATATCGCCCGAAAGGCCCGTAACCGTTTAAATAATCACGAGCGCGCGCACCTCCCCCCTCCCCTCCTTCCTTTTCCTCCTCCTCCTCCTCCTCCTCCTCCTCCTCCTCCTCCTTCTGGGTACGAATGAGCCCCGGATAGGGCTCCCGACTTTTCGCGGCCGGTCGGGACCCCATCTTCATATTGCCAGCGGGTGAAGTATAGTGCACGAGAGGGAGGCACGTATGAGCCGGCCGTGCGAGCTACTTATCGATAAGAGACACCAGCGGTCGTAAAGGTGACGGATTTTTTGATCGGGTCACGAGCGCAACTGGTGACGACTTAAATAATAAACTCGACTCGATCGGCACGCGGCGACGCGCGATGCTGCCGGCGAGGGGCGTCGTCGATCCGCTGCTGCTGTCTCATCTTCGCGATAATTGTCACGAGACGCGATTATCCGAAGCTAAGCAGACCGGCGGCACGGCTTCGTGTCTAGCGTCGTGTGTGTCTCGGCTGTCTCGCGCAGCGCCGCTGAAAAAGTACGCGGCCACGCTTTATGTGGCGTATATAACTCGAGAGTGATCATAAAGAGGATTCCCCGGGGAAATGACTTCTGTGTATGTACTTCTTCGCGAGAATGTTTTACGAGTGGATTCTACAAGCACGTACACGCGGCGCAACACGTCCTCGCCGGAAATAAAGTGACGGTATCAAACGTGACGGTATCAAGCCATAAGGTGAAATTACCGTAGGCGCCGATAATCGCATCAGCGCGCCGGTCCGGCGCGCTCGAGTCGCGCGAAACGTCGATGTGCCCCCCTCCCCTCCCCGCCGCTCTCTCCTCCGCTCGCCTCTTTTTTACGCGCAGCCGTTGTGACGATTTTTCGTCACTGCCTCGCGGTCCGACGATTTAAAATTCCGCACGAATCGCGGCTCTATTCGTGTTCTTTAAGGCAAAGCTGGCTTCAATACGAAACGAGTCCCCCCCTGCAACTACCGTGTCGCCGGTTCCTGACAAATACGAACAATTCCGCACGTCGGCGGCGCAACTACACGACAGTACGACAATCTGTTCCGCGACTAACGTATTCCAGACTGTACAGAAGCGGAGCTTTCGACGGAGTACAAGCAATGTGCTACGGCACATGTACACACAAACAAATATACAAACACACACACACACACACACACGTAGGCGTATAAACCGCGCAGCATGCTCGCTGCTAAGAGACGGGGGGAGGCTGTCAAATTTATTCACACCGAATGAAAAGATATTTCCCTCCTTCAAGCTTCGCGCGCGCGTTCTCCCGCACGGAGCGACATGCTGCATGTGCTTCGCGTAATTAACGAGAAATCCTAATAGATTTTTAACAAGTTTTCTTTCCCAGCGAGTCTGAGTCGTACGCTTTTTCGCTCGCGGGATTATCTTCTTTACGTTTCTCTCCACTCGTCGACTCGTAGAAATCCAGTTGCTTCGCGCTTGCTTCAATATTTCAGGGTCTATCCGCAACGCGAGGATACGTTTACAGCAAAGTATTTGTATCGATTATAGTGTTAGTAAATTGATCAACGCGATATAAAAAGGCTGGTTTGCAGGATCGGCCGGAACGAAACACGGAGAGGTCGAGGTAGGCTCGCCGTCCCGGCCGGGCCGTGAAGGATATTAAAAATTGAAGACGTCATCGGGACGGCCGGCAGCCGCCGGGGAGAAAATATCGCGAAAAATTCAGAGCCGGCCAGCGGCGGCCGGCCCGTTGGAATAAACTAGAGCATTAAACGGTATGGAATACGGGCGACGAGGACAGCGCGACGTTTTCTACGAAGAAAAATGTGCAAAGAGCGAGCTTCCTGGCCGGCGCGCTTTAATTCGCGCCAAGGATTTATTCCTTCGTATATCCGTTGAATCCAGTTTGTAAAGAAAATAACCCAATTCGCGGGGGAATAAACGAAGGCGTAATATATCCAGCCGCGCGAATGGGAACGGCTAAAAGAATTAGCGACGAAACTGGCGGAAAGGGCGGCAGGATGAACGCGCGCGCGTGAGCGCGAAGAGGCTATTTGCGGCTAATACACGTACGTATTATCCTGTGATTATTCAGCGGCGCTCGCGCGCGCGCGCGAGAGAGATAACGACTCGCTGTCGCGAGAACGTGCGCGGAACAAAGAGAAATAATCCGTCTCTGCGGCAATTTCGAAACTTTCCGCAGGGCGCGCGATCGTATCCGTGTATCGCGCGGGCAAGAAGGATTCCGCTTCTCGTGCACGTATGGGGCGCGGGACGGGGAGGGGTGTGTATCGACGGCGATTCGTTTCGCTTTAAGCCCTCTCGCTCTCTCGACCGATCCCCTCGGGGCTGAAAATGATCCCCGATAACTGGAAGCAGCACGATACGTCGTGGGTAAGTCCGCGAGGTCGTTTGAGCGGGACTTTAAGGCCGTGCTGTAAGGTTTAAGACGCGATGGAAAATGCACGATGAATCGTTCCGCCATGCCTTCAATCGCGCATACGGCCGGCATACCGACGGTTGCACGTCCGTCGTCGTTCAGACGTCGCCGATATCGCGAGAGAGGAAAGAAGGAACGTCGCTTTTCCGTCCTCGAGATAAATATGAAACGCGAGACGGAGATGGCGGCTTTCTCGCAATCTCTCCACGCTCGACGAGCTTTCGTCCGCGCAACAGCGGAGGAAGATTGCGGATGCGAGTGTAAAATGTGCGACCGATCGGTCGCTGCCCGACGGTCGAATATCGACGGATGTCCCCCGCTGCTACGCCCTCGGCGGATTTTCGCTATAATTTAGATCAGATCCTTCCAGCGCGGCCGTGATGAGTTCCTGATGGTCTCGATCAATTTCCAACGGGATAACCTAATCTCGCGCAAATTTCCACGCGAAACACGCGTGCAAAGGAGGGGGAATGACCGACGCTGCTTTTTTCACCCTTTTTTTCCCGCACTTGCATCCCGCGTCAAAAATTCTCGCCGGTGTATTTTCAGCATGAAACATCACGCGGGGAGTTTCCACGCCTGTGCTGCGCTTATCAGGGACTCGCCCCGCGGCTGCGTTATTATTCAGTTTTAATAAATATATAAGAAGACCGTGTACGTCGGAGCTAATAAAACGTCAAACATATTTATTTAAGCCTCCGCCTCCGTCGCCGCCGCCGCCTCGCTCGCCCGTGCCCCAACTTGGAACTTTTCCGAATTCGTCGTTCTATAATTGAAGCACAAGGACGCGCGGAAAGAAGGCCGACGGACATCAAAGCCTCTCGAGACTGCCGTCCGAAGGACGGTAATATCTGGCGCTCGACTTTACAGCCGACGAGCGTCGGCCGAGGACGGCGTGCCAGGACCGCCTTTTAATTATTATCGCCGTAACTCTGGAGCCCTCGTAAAATATTTGTTTCAATCTCCAAGCGGCGACGTCGTCGCGACCGCAGTCAACCGCTGCCACCGCCGTCGTCGGCGCCGGTAGAGCTACCGGTGGATGTGTTGAGCGAGGTCAACACGACATGGCGCGCGTTAGAGTTACGGGGTGAAGCCGAACGACACGAGCGGGGCCCACTCGCGCTTTTCCGCTCTTGAAACAAATTCTTTGCAAACAAATTCAAAGTTACTCTCTTTTCCTCTCTCTCTCTCTCTCTCTCTCTCTCTCTCTCTTCGTCTCTCTCCGTCTCCTCTCCTCTTCACGGTCGCGTGCACACACTTTTTCACCCGACTCGGAGCGACGGCTCTACCCCTCCCTCCCTCGCTGCCAACACGTCTCGCCATCGCGTTCTTGGAAAATCGACGCGCGGCCACGGCGATTTTCACGAGCGAGCGCCGGATCGGCGAAATCGGCGGATTATGTTTCATCGTTCTCGCCAACACGCGTCCGCTCCGCGAATGAACACTTTATGCAGATCCGCCTGGCATCACGCGAGGCCCCGTGAATTTGGCATAGAGGCTCGCCGAGCGAGTAGGCAGGCGAGCACGGCTTCGAGGAGAAGGATGGGTAACCGGTAATTGTAGGTTGGCAGAGATTCAATGTAGGTAAATACGCCGATCCACAGTCGCCGCAAGGGCCAAGCGATACCGGGCGTGCACCTAGGCACCGGGCCATGTGCTACCGGTTCCTTTTCCTCCTCCTCCTCCTCCTCCTTCCCCGTCGCCCCAATTGCCCCGCACCCGCTTCTTCTTTCCCACCCGCGCCATCTTCTACGCCAGCACATCCCGCACCATCACAACCAACATCGGCAACTATTACGCTCCCCTCCCTCTCTCTCTCTCTCTCTCTCTCTCTCTCTCTCTCTCTTCTGCTTTTCTTCCTTGGTAAGGGGCCAAGAAACTCCAATCTGTCCGGCAGGTTACTCTTAAGCCCATTCCAGATGGACCCGCCGCGCGGCCTCTCTCCAGCCCGATCCACGGGGAGGCTGTTTCTCCTACGCCATCTTGCTGCCACTTGATATTTCCTTCGGAAGCTACACAGACCCGTCGACACCTAGCCGACGGTGGGGGTGCCGTGGAGCGTGCCAAATTTCATCTCGCGGTAAGATACTCTCGGCCCCGAGCCGTTGTACCGCGTTGCAAATCAAGCGCGACAAGCGACGACGGAGGCGGCTCGTGCTCGTGCGATTTTTGTCCCTCGAAACGCGGCGAATCTGCATTTAAAGATGCCTCGGTAAAGGCGATACCTCCCCCCGACTCCCGGCTCTGGCGGTTCTCCGGCGGCATCGAGATATCGATGAGGCATCGTTTACTCGCGAAATATCAAGATGATACACGGGTCATGGCGCCAAACGAGCGTCGATCGTTCTCCTTTCTTATCTAATGTCCGCACATTATTTTATCGAGTGTACACTAAACCGCCGGGGTGTATTCCCGCCGGCGCGCGGCGCGGCGGTTCCGCTCGAGAAAACCTCGCCACCCTCCTCGCCCCATCCCTCTTCTCGCCCCCTGATCTGTCGGCCACTTTTTCCACGCGCGCCTGGACAAGGGGAGGGGGGAGGGGGGAGGAGGGGGGGGGCGAGCCGCGCGGTATTAAATAAATCAATCGGAAAGGGTCGAAGCACAATCTTGGACACGCGGATGGTCGGGAGAGATTTCGGGGTGAGCGAGCGAGGGGTTAGCGCGCTATCGTATGCAATTTATAAGCGCCTCTCTCGCGCATCTCCCGTATCTCGCGCCAGCAGCATCGTCACAATCGCTACCCCGGGAGATGGAAGTAGCAGCGGGCCGCGCGCGGCCGCCGCCCCATTTCGCGGTCCAGTGACGTTCAGGAATTTGCCAATTGGATTTTCTCCGCCTGCCCGCCCGTTGCCGTGGCCTAGGGTGTACCGTTAGATGGTGCAGAAGGTAACCAACACGGTTATCATAGCGTCAGTGGAAAGTCCGTGAAATCCCATCGGCTTCGAGCGAAGCTTCGGTTTTACCGCCTTCGCGATCGCCCGGAGTCACGCCGGCAGGCCGGCGCCGGCGCCGAGAGACAGAGAGAAAGGGGCGAGACGGGGGAAGAGAGGGTTGAATTTTCGCGTGAATCTCAGAAACCGCTCTCTCTCTCTCTCTCTCTCTCTCTCTCTCTCGCGGTGTGATCAATATGAAATATAGAGTATTTGCATTCCGTGTCACTGCGTCACGATGCGTGAATATTCATTACGTTTGATTAAGATAGAAGAGCGACACGTCGCGTCGCGTTGCTGGACTGACAGAGTACGTGAACGAGAAAATACTTTTGAGAGCGAGAGGGAGCGAGCGAGAAAGAGAGACAGAAAGAGAGAGAGAGAGAGAGAGAGGGAGGGAGGGAGCAGAAGAGCAAGTAATATTACCGGAAACTGATGCGAAATTTATTCGGTACATTAACCCGTACATCAGTCACACGCTGTCCAGCCGGACGCAGGAGGAGGAAGAGGAGAGAGAGAGAGAGAGAGAGAGAGAGAGAGAGAGAGAGAGAGAGAGAGAGAGAGAAAGGTCCAAGTCAGCTTTGACAATATCGCTTCGTGGCGCGTTAAATAAGATAAATACGGTTAAACTTGGCGCAAGGGGCGACGGGGCTTCTTCGTCCACTTGTCGCGTTAGCGTGTAACGATATTTGCAAGCCGTAAAATAACGACTCGATGTTTCTCGTTCAAGCTCAACCGTAAAAGTGTCCGCCAGCGACTGGCGGCCAGTAGCTGGCTTTGGACCTCAAGCGCGTATTTAATCGCGCGATAACGTCGATCTCGTGACACGCCATCTCGATAATTAATGTATTTAGTAAATGAATGCCTCAGGCCGTGCCCGAGTCCGTGAGCCCGCCTCCCATTTACGTTTGGTAATCGCGCGTTCCCGTGCACCGTGTCGCGCCCGGTAAGAATCAATCTTCGACGAAGAACTGTGTGTGTGTGTGTGTGTGTGTGTGTGTGAACACACACACATGCGAGCGCGCGCGTGGAAGCGGAAACGCAATCGCGTCTTATCGGGGTGTCGCGTCGTTCCGATTTCATCGCGAGTGATCTCGCCCGTGTCTCGCGTCCGACATTCGCGCGGGCGTCACCGCCGGCGATTTGCGCGATCAAGTGTGATTTAAATATGCGCGGGGAACAATTATTAAAAAGCGGATGGTTATTCGTCAGCCGGAACGAGCCGCGGATGCTTTGTCGAAGCGTACGCGCCGGTGGAATTGCACGCGCGCGCTCGCGCGTTGGCCCGACCGTAAGATTATGATGCAACGACCATGATATTTATATCCGCGCGGGAACAAAAAAAAAGAAAAAAACCCGTAACACACACACACACACACACACACACACACACACTGCTTCGCGGTGCGGTTCTGCGCGCGTGTATTTTCGCAGTTAGAAAATATTATCGCGCGGCGGACACGCCTCGCCGCGGCCGCGTATAAATGTTTCCATTATTTTGGTGCGCGCGGCCGCCGGGGCTTTGGGAGAGCACGAATTTTTGGGGCCACTCGCCGAATTCATTCGTGTACGTTAACGAACGTCGGGATCGGAACAGCGGGACGGGCGGACGGGGGCGGCGGGGGGGGGGGGATTGTTCTTTTTTTCCGCCTCTGGGGCGGCGCGGAACGAGGCGCGGCCGAAAATCCGAAACTCGCTCCGGCACAGAGAGCGCAGTCTGTCTCAATAAAAGCAACCGGCTCCCGAAGATATTCCGCTTTTTATCAGGAACATCGCATATGCATCGTACGATCAGCGCGGGTTTGCGCGCCACCCCGGGCGGAAAAATTGATGGCGCGGGAGGAGGAGGAGGATTACGGCGTAGCACCGGCCGGAGATAATCCGACGCGATAAACCTTAATAATAAATAAATAACAAAGCGACCTGCGGCCGGAGGAGGAGCGGAGGAGGAGGAGGAGGAGGGGGAGAGGAGAGCGCGCCCGCCCCGAAAATATTCGTCGGCTCGTTATATCACTGCGTCACGTCCGCGCGGTCCGGGGCCTGCTGCTTCGATTTCGAGTCACACTCAATGATATGTGTACACACGCGCTACCACGGTTTACAAAAGCCGGATACAAGGTAAAGCAAACGAAGCTCTATATCTGTGGCGGTTCTCTCCCCCATCCTCTCTCTCTCTCTCTCTCTCTCTCTTTCTCTCCGCCCGGCGATGAGAACGAGATTGCAGACACGCAAAGGCTGCGCGCGCGTGACCGCTCGTTGCTTTCTTACGTATGTAAGAAACATATATCAAGTCCGAGGTATCCGAGAGCGGTGGTATACACAACGTTATGTCATAATAAAGGCGCTCCTTTACTCGCATTATTGTCGTCGACGATGAGACAGCAGCCGAGTACGAGAAAAGCGAGTCGATCTGAGAGAGCGTCGAAAGCTCGAGAGTCGGAACGCGAGCGCGGTCACGAGGCTGAGAAAAACGAGAGATTTTTCTCGGCCGTGGCCGAGATTGGCGTTCTGATCTGACGGAGAAAAAATTGTAGTAAATATCGCAACGAAATCTTGTTAATCTCGGATCATATGTAGGAAAAAAAGATCATTGTATACATTCGTCTGTATATTTATCTAAATGTATTACGCATGTTTGACTTTTCACCGCATAATACTTGTAATTACTCGAAAGTCCCGTTTCGTTTCGCTCTCTTTTCCGTTACTTATTATTTCCATAATTCATACTACGATTCCAGTATGCGGTCTAGCTTTACGAAAATATCGTAACGAGAGATGTAATTTTCACGTAATTTTCGCTAGAATATTTTCTCCCTGTAGATTCTGTGTACTGCAATCGCCGCGAAATCAGCCACTTTGCGCGGGAGCAGCTTTCCGCTCGATTTTAATTATAATGCACACGTTTCTGAATTGCGCACGTGTGCTTTTATTTATTTCACGAACCCGCTAATATTCTCCACGTTCGCGCGAACGTTCGCAGCGCAGCGAGAACTCGCGACGAAGCGAGTAGTGATATTTATCCCAGCCGATAACGAGCAACACCCTTCCGTCCGATCTCGATCGTCGTCGGGACGATGACGACTCAATTCGGAGGAGACGAAAATAGCGCGATGTATAAACCGCGAGGCCGCATCTCAATCCAACGTCGAAGGCGGTTCACAATCGCGCATACCACGGATTCCGGCGTTGTAACTAGGTTTATCTAGTTGCATGGAGATGCCTGTTAGTGCGCGCATACGCGGATTCGATGCATCGCACGTTCCAGAATTATCGAGAGTACTCAGCAGCTTGGGCGAATTACAGCCCGCTGCAGATACTGGCGAGGGATGCCTCTCGCTTCGGCGACCCCGGCTGCCGCTGAGTCTACCTGATACACAAGGGATGATCGGCAAAATCGAATACGCGCTCGTAGCTACCGCGGCTGCATCGCAAATGTCCGCGGACATTTGCAAGAACACGAGAGATATCTTGGCGCAGCACGCGCGATCGATGCTGAAATTTATCGCGGCCTCCTACGTCGCACGGCGCAGCGGAGGAGGCTTTGCGGTCTTGGCCGCGGTAACCCTAGCGAGGCGAGACGAAGGGGTGGCTGTGGAGGAGCAAGAGGAAGAGTAGTAAAGAGGAGGAAGAGAAGGAGGAGGAGGAGGAGGAGGCAGTGTCGGAAGTGGATGAGGAGGAAGAAGGCGTTTTTGCCGCGGAAAAGAACGCCAAGCCGTGTGACCGATTCGATCCCGAGCACGGCGCGCTGATGGCCATTGTTTGCTCGCGCCATACATTATTAGCGATAAGCCCGGGGAGCAGCCAGGGAATAGGAAATGCCGTGGACCAAGAATAGAGGTAAGAGCTTTAAATAATACGATGCCTTTGTAGGGACGGTGAACCGCGGCGAGGCTCGGCGGAGGAGGAGGGGGGGGGGAGCTGAGTATATTACGCTGGTACAGGCGAGACCTACATTATCCAGTTCGGAGTCAAAGGCTACTTTCTCAACGGTAGTACGCCTCTATGCTCGGGGTGTTGCTGGCTTCTGCAGGATGGAAAAAGGGTGGCGAGAGCCCAGAGAGAGAGAGAGAGAGAGAGAGAGAGAGAGAGAGAGAGAGAGAGAGAGAGAGAGAGAGAGAGAGAGAGAGAGAGAGAGAGAGAAAGAAGAGGGTGGACAGCGAGAACGAGGGTGGAAGAGAGGGCGCGAGGAGAGGGCGTGCCGGAGTGGTGGCTTCTTCCGCCTTTCAAAATATGAGACCATACTTTACGGATATTTACTGCCTCCGGAGCGTTTTTTGGCCGAGGGAGCCCACGCGTCAGGAGGTTGTATACGTTTATGGAGCTAGCACGCTGACCCATAAACATTACTCAGTATCCGAACGACATAAAATTGTTACTCGCGCGTCTCAGGTGGAGAGGCGATCTTAAAAAGCGTCCGCGTAAAGCGCGCTCGAAATCGCTATATTTTCGACTGTGTCGTAACGCAACTCTCTCTCTCTCTCTCTCTCTCTCTCTCGCTCTCGCTTTTTCTTTCTCTGTACGCAGTAAAAGGAACAACAACCGTTTCAGGCCAGATGCATCGCACCGCAAAGCGTCTGCCGACTCGCGGATGATGTAATGAATCACTGTGCGGAAGTTATATTTGCTTTACCGGGTAAACGTCTCTCGCGCGCGCTTACGAGGTCAAGTAGCTCCGTCTCTCGAAAGGTCAAACGTTGTACCGCGGGCAATATTTCGGGCGCGCAATTTGCGCGAGCTAAAACAACGCGGGGATGACAAGCTCGGTTGAAATTCGCGTCTGTGAGGGGATCACACAGCGACGCGGCGCCTAGCGAAAACGAACACTTGACTCTCGGCTTTAGCAGCGACGAAACGGTATCGGATAATGGACGAGAAGCGAATTCGACGGCTGCTATCGAATTACGCGAGCAGATACCTCCGTCTTCGTCAATATCGAAGTTGACCGCGATACGCGAGGTTTACGGAGCGAGCGAGCGAGAGAGAGAGAGACAGAGAGAGGGACGGGGGGATGAGAGGGAGAGTGCACCGAAAGCGATCTTCCAAATTTCCTCAATTTCGCAGACAGACTCGCGGCGCGCGGCTGTTGTTCAGTTTTAACCCCCCTCCTCCGTTCTCCGGCGCTCCTCTAATTTCGCGCTTTAAAACGATAATTAATTCCCGAGGGCCTCCACGCGCCGCGCGCGTTTTTTCCCCCCTACGTAGCCTACGTAGCGCATTAAAAAATACCGTAGACAATATTCGCGTTCGCGCGGAGCAAACAACGTAAAGCAACATTCGCGCTGTATTGATTCAAGGCTCTCATCCGTAGGGATGAGTTGCAGCGCGCACACACGCGCGCGGCAAAACTGGTCTGGTATTTATAGTATTTGGATTATAGAATAATCCTTCGCACATAGACGCGCGCGGCCAAAAGAGTAGGAAAGGCAAGAGTGTACGGTGTTTACCGATATCCTTCACCTCTTTTGCTCTCTCCGCGCCGCCGTCCTTTCCTCCCTTCCCTCCTTCCAGCCCTCCCCACATCCGCCGGTTGCACATCTCTTTTTCTGTGTGAGCGCCCTCGCTGGTACCGTACCGAGGGGCGAGCGGCGCGCAATCTCCTCTCCCATCTGGATTACTCGTACATCGCGAGTTCTTCGCTACAAATTCTATCCCTTAACGCGGAATTCGCTACGGTTTACTCGCGACCTCGATTATTATCCCGTGAGATCGAGCGAAAAATTCCAAGCAACGGTTTATCGACTTAATCGCGAGCTCTGATAATTTAATTTTCCTCCCGGAGAAACTCTTTTAAAGAGAAACTCGGCGGCGGCGGGATTATGGAAATTGTGCCGTTACACGGCGGAATAAGCGTCGACGGCTCGATACGTTTGCCGCGGGCGCGCTGCGAAAAGTCCCGGATCTAATGACATCTTGTGTTTCTTCGCCGTGTCCCTGCAACTTATGTCCCTCCTCGTGAGCGTCCGGCGCAGGGGAGAGAGAAAAAATCACAGCACATCTCGTGCAGGAACTGCGAACAGTCTGCAGTCTACGGGCATCGTCAGGAAGATTCTTTCCCCCTAGCCACCAGGGAGACATCGTTCGCGCGGGTATCTCTCACTGTTACTGTATATTCATACGTATCTTCGACCTAGTCAAACAATGATTCGATCCAATACAAAGGAACAGGCGCCGGCGTAGCGTGAAAATTTAACCCCGAGACCTGGTGAGACTTGGTTTTTCGGCGTCGGTCAAAAGGCAGATGGGAATCCCGCTGATACGCGCGCGCGCATACACACACACACACACACACACATAAATATATATATATATATATATATTCTCATGGAGTTATTTAATGCACGGCTACCGGTACAATTGGACTGGGGTAAATAAGAAAGCAGCACGACAAAAGACTTCCTTCTGTGTGGATGTTAGTCGTACCCTTGGGCGTTGTCTGCCGCCGTATCTCCTAAGTTCGTCGGAGAACGGTAAGGTTGGACGAATCCTGGTAGGTAGCACAGCTGTATTAAATAAATAGAGAATCGCCGGGGCTTTCGACGATGTAGGAAGAAAGAACCGTACTCCTTGAAAGTGGAAAAGGTCGAAGTCAAGCCCGAGAGAACGTCGAGCGTCGAGAACAAAAGTCCGCCGCCGCCACCGACGCTGCTGTGCGCGAAGAAATATCAGAGGAGTCGAACTAATATTTGAGATTACCCATCGATGCTTTTATCCGTTACGTATCTCTGCCCCTCCTCCCCCTGCAGTCGGAGATACATAATACTCGCCAATGACGACGTCGTCGTCGCGCTGTCCGGCGCTATCTGACGAGATCTGATCGTTCCACGTTTCTTCACTGCTCTCTCTCTCTCTCTCTCTCTCTCTTTCTCTCTCTCTCTCCCTCCTCCTTCCGTCGATGATACCGTTTGGGCCAAATTTTGGAAAAACCGCATCCCTGCGCGCGCGCGCGCGCGCTAAACCGCTGACAGCGCGTACAGCTGAGCGCGGAAAGTTTAAGGCCGCTTTCAGCGCGTTAAACTTTTACGCTCTAATTAGAAATTAATAAAGACTAATAGCTTTATCGTCGGTCTATTAAATCCCGCGGAGGAAGTACTGAAAGTTAGGCAGTCGCAAAGGTGCCCGGTACACTCGGCAATGAAAGTTTTTTCCTTCGCGAGGTAACACCGTGAGGACATCGTCCTCCGCCGTCGCGGAGGAGAAGAGGTGACATTTTTTTCTTCCCGAGAGCAAAAGTCGCGCTTCCTACGTACTCACTCTCTCGTTCCCTCTCTCTCCCTCTGCCAGATCGACAGCATAGACGAAACGCTCCGAAGAAGATTGTTGCGCGGTGTCGACGTGACGGACGCTTTCTCCGGAGATGCGTTTTCCTTTTGGTTTCTTATTTCTCCCCCCTTCTCGGGAAGGGGAGCGAGCGCCCGGACGAAGCGAGGAAGAGCCGACGGAACGGGGCGGGGGAGAAAAAAGAAATCAATGAGCGGAAACGTGATACGATGGGCGAAGGGCCAGGGTGAAGGACAGGGTGGGCCGTGCTCTGTAGTTTCTCTATTTCCTTCATTAACTCTGATTCAACAGCAGCGCAACTTTTAATTGGAAGTAGTGGGGGAGGCGAGTCGAGGCTCATTTCCCGGCGGACTTCCCCATACTGGAATTCAGGCGAGTCCTCGAGCGTCTTGGGAGAGGTCACTTCATTCGTTGCGGCGGCCTCAGCTTTTATTCTCATAGTTACACGGCAACATCCCCCAACTAGAGTACCGGCCGGAGTACTTGAAATTAGAAGCGCCGGCGTCGTTTAACGCAATTACCGGTCGCGGTGCTGAGCGCGACGCGCTACTCGACAGCGACGATTATCTACGATCGAAGTAATCTCTCGAGGAGACTGTCCGCCCGTAAGCGCGATGATGTGCCTGTGTATGTGTGTGTGTGTATGTGCGCGCGTCAATCGCTCGTCCAAATCGCGCGCGAACCAAGACCACGTCTGATCGAACGAAGCGCGGGCGAAACACATCGGCTGGCAAAACGGAAAATAACAGAGGAGCGACAGATGCCTCCCGAGAGAGAGAGAGAGAGAGAGAGAGAGAGAGAGAGAGAGAGAGAGAGAGAGAGAGAGAGAGAGAGAGAGAGAGAGAGAGCGAGAGCGCCGCAGCTTTCGTCCTCCGCTCATACCCAGATAAGAGGGCACACGTGACGCTCCCGTCGTAAGATCCCGCCGGAAATAAGAGCGATAAAAAGCCGGGCGAATAGTTATGCCGAGCGCCGGGCGAGAGCAGGTCCTTCGAGAAACGCGAAAATGACGAGCTCGCGATAAAGGTGCGCCATCGCGCGAACGGTAACGGCCGTGCCCCGTGGAATTTAGTATGATCCCACACGCACACGCGGCGCACAGCCGACGGCGATACTATCGGTTTCTCATTACGCGGATCGCTATATTGTTATTTCAGCAGTTCGCTCTCGGACACTGGGGTCGCGCGGCGGCCGGTCGCGCTCTCTCGACGACGGCCGGGACTCCTGAAGAATTCAACGTAACTGCCCGATAATCGGGCCCCATAATGGCGCCCCGTTTCCCCGCGGTACAGCGGCCGCCCGCCGTCGACGATATCACCTTATTTCCATGCACCTGCGCGCCCGCGCGCGCCGAACAAGTTCGACGCGCGATAATCCTTGCGGAATAGATTACGCTTTACGAGCGGACGCGTACTCGCGCGCGCGCGCGCGCAAATGTACACACGTACTAACGATACGGTCGCCTTGCCCGCTCGGCCATCTCCCCCCTCCCTTTCCCCCCGCCGGTAGCCGCTATCGCGGTGGATCGCCCGCGCTCGAAGGCGCGACGAGCGCATAATTGCGCCCCGGCATAAATACGGTATCCGCGCGGCGATCGCGAGCCCGCGGGCGGTGACTGATAACATTCCGGGCGAAGATAAGCGCGGCCGAGCGCTACCTGCGGCGACTTCGCGCGAGAGATTCCGCGAGACCTCGTAAATCTCGACTTTTACACAAAGCACGGGGAATCGGGAGGGACGCGACGCGCGTCAGCGGCGTCCCTTCGCCTGAGAATCGTAAAGCAGTGGCGACGGGAGCGGGAGCGGAGAACGAGATCGTTCTTATCTTCTTGTCCTCCTCTTTCCTCTCGTCATTTCCAACGTGCACGCTCGTTCGAGGAGACGCTCTCCTCGTAATTGCGTGTCCCCTCGACAAAAATTGCCTCTCTCGCGCGCGTTCGCGCACGACGCTTGCAAATCGCTCGCGTCGACGGCGGCGGAGTGGGGGGGGGGGGGGGGACAAAAAAACGGGCAACTTTCACGGGCGACTCTCGCGGAGGCTCTCGCGTCGCAGCGGCGACGGCAAAACACCGCAACGAAGCCCGCCGCCGCTGCATTTTCGGGCTGGCACGGCTACGCGGGCCGGAACGTAGGGGGTTGTACGGAG